>NW_027185501.1:600000-765000 GCF_040183065.1 Periplaneta americana | reverse complement strand
TTATAGTCTATTAGTCTGAGGTGGCGCTGAAATGTGTTTACATTGTCATTTTAAAACTGTGTATCTCGTTAAATATCAGTCCTATCAAAATTTTGCATAGCATAAAACTTATCTGAAATCGTATTTAAAGAACCTTTTGCTTCATACATTCTATGAGAGGAATACGTCCCTAAAGTTTTAACATACATTTTAGTTACACCCTGTGGACTTGTGGTCTATGACATCAAGACGGAATTACAAGAGACTAAATTCTTTAAAACAGATGAATGTGACGATGATGGTTATGCTTATTACCGCACCTTTTCGTGTAACATAAGATCCTCTAATTTGGAAGATAAACGACACTCTTGCTGAAATGGCTCCAATTTATTCACTGGAGACAATAGACTCTCGCCGGAAATGCCTGAGTAACAGCGGAGACCAAAAACAAAAGCATGTTGAGAGTCGTTTGCACTGTACTGGAAGCCCTTACTTTTCATGGAGAACGTACAGCCACAGACAGCAAAGTCCCGTCATTAATTCGGATTTAACAATGGACGTAAGTGGTAGAAGTGGTCGTGAATTTTCAATTCGCTGTTGGTAAAGTTTGGACTTCGTCTGCATTCAGGGGTTCACTGAGCTATGTCAGCTCACAGACTATTCTCTGCCATAATAAATAGCTATAACTAGTGTCATTGGCGAGGCGGTTACAATTTCATTTTTCATTTTCATTTCATTTATTGTATTTCATAGATCTTACATTAGCATTCAAGCTTTAAGATGTGGAACAAGTCAAAATTTTACAAGATTACAATTTTTGGCGAGATGAAGTGAGGTGAGACCGAGGATTCACCATAGATTACCTGACATTTGCCTTACGGTTGGGGAAAACCTCGGAAAAACTCAACCATGTAATCAGATCAAGCGGGGATCTAACCCAAGCCCGAGCGCAGCTCCGATTAGCACGTTAGCTACTATAATTAAGTTTTTCTGAAGTCTAGTTCAGGATTCACAATCTCGTCTGCAGAAACAAATTACAAAAATGAATTTTAGCGTTGTTATCGAGATTATTCGATCTTTGAATAATTTAAAACTTATACTGTCACACTTATTTTGTAGGCCTGTGTGCGGATTCACCTGACATTGCGCACTGTGCTGCTAGATGATTGAGAGATTTTCTTGGACTTCTTTCTAATGTTTTAATTTCGTCCAATTGCAAATGTTTTATTTGCTTATATCAAAGAGTGTTCTTTTTCTTTAAAACAATTTTATATATAATTTGTGTGTGTTGTATGTGTATATGTACGTGTATATATACAGGATGATTGATGAGAATTTACCGTTTCTTACGGAGCGGCGTGATTTGTAACGATTTTGTTGTGTTAAGTGAGTGAGAAAATGTAATTTTCTATTTAAAAAAAAAAAAACAAAGAATGAAGGTATTTTACATACAACTTCAAATTAGTGTAATTCTGAAAATATTCAGATTAGGACACATGTCTATATGACATTTTCTGCTCAGAATGTCTTCAGAAATAAGATCCGTAAGGAACGGTTAATCCTCATGAATTAACCGATATATATATATATATATATATATATATATATATATATATATATATATATATATATATACCAGAGACTGTTTTTTTAACAATACAGACTAGTCAGCGATGTATGCAATGGAGGGGGAAAGGAATTGGCCACATTACCTCATTATCGCCTGCTTTAGTTGTCTCATGAGTGGTGCCTTAGTGGTGTCACTTACGAGGTTCAAACCTGACTTCGGACAGCTGACTAAAGAACAACAATTAAGTTTGTTTAAATAATTTTAGTAGACGTAACCTACACGCATATGCATTGGTGCAATTTGTTACCCTGTTAACGAAGACACCTCCTTAAACTCTGTCAGATACTAACTAGCCTCAAAGTCAGGGAAGTAAGCTATTTGTGAATGGTAAATTATGGTGCATAATCCCCTAAGGAGGAAGACTGAATCAAAGGGACGAGTTATTGAAGGAAAATAATCAATTGTGAAGATAGTCTGCAAACAGTGTACGCAGATAACGAGTATCCTGACACCTTTCTTCAAGTGCGAGAACGTGTAATGAGCAGATTAGTCAACAAGTCTGATGGCACTGGAAGTATGTTGTTGGCATGAAAATAAAGAACAACGAAACGCATGCACGTCTTCATGAGGCAGTGATGCGTATACAACGCTCTTCTGAGTGACTGGCTTCGAAAGCCACCACGTCGTGGTTCCTTTGAAATTCGTATTCTATTAAGCCTGAAGGCAGACTGAACGACGGCTATGAGTGGCAGGCCTGTTCTATGTGTCATTTTACTTTCTCATTATAAGAAGGATAGTGAAGTGTAACTAATGTGTTTGAGGACCCACAGACTGAAGGACTCTTTCAGTAGCGACGTGAATTGCACTCTTTTCTGCGCTTTAATCCCTTCTTCAACGTCATCGTCTCTCTGTCTCTTTCTCTGCCATATCCACCTTATAATCATCATCAATAAAGCTAGGATGTTTAGGCATTTATTATACGTAAAATAGGCAGGCGAAAAGGAAGTAAAATGTGAAAAAAAGTCCTGTAACTTCATACGATATTCATGCAACACACCTTAAGGCCCATTCACAATGAAAATTAAACATAACGTAAGCGTTAATTTAAAAATGTAAACGTTACGGTAAAATCAAGAAGTCATACCATCATTCACGATGGGAACATAAACATAACAGCAAACATACTTGGTAACCATGGAAACATAACAACGACGCCATTTCCTCATATTCTGTCGTATACTTCAGCGCTCCACGATTGTGTTCTATTTGCAAATCACGTAAGCATAAGCATGAAAGTTTGGAGTTTGCAAACTTTCATGTTAACGTCTAACGGCAATGTTAATGTCAATGTTTATGTGAATTATTGTAAATGATCCCTTTTAACCTGGCCGCAATCTTCTGTGTTTATGTTACGGTTATGTTTAATTTTCATTGTGAATGGGCCTTGGTTGCACAATACCACAGGATACATATTTAGATTTCTGATATTAAATTGTCTTCTGTATAATAGAACAGATTTCATCACAGAAAAAATCGTTTTGCGTCAACTGACGTAACTGAAGCAAGCTAGCATTACTTACTTATGGCTTTTAAGGAACCCGGAGGTTCATTGCCGCCCTCACATAAGCCCGCCAATGGTCCCTATCCTGAACAAGATTAATCAGTCTCTACCATCACATCCCATCTCCCTCAAATCCATATTAGTAGTATCCTCCCATCTACGTTTCGGCCTCTGCAAAAATCTTTTTCCCTCAGGTCTCCCAACTAACACTCTATATGCATTTCTGAATTCACCCATAGAGCCCGGACGAGAAGTTATGGCACCGGCGCGAGAGACGCATTTTAGTTCGTTTGCTTGGACTCGCCCTCACACTAAACTGGAGGGGTGTTGGGTTAGTTGGTTACTAGCATTCCGAGTATTCAGATCGTTCTGCTACTACCGCTATTGCTAATACTGAAAACATCATCCTTCTGACCGCCCTCATTATGGCATTGTCTAAGGTGTGAAATCATAGAGTAGTTCATAATCAAGGACATGAAATAGCATGCAATGTATGGAAATTCATGTCAGAAGAGGCTGTAAACGGAATACCAATTCCATTGAAAAGCGTGTGTGCAAGAGTACTGGCTGCCACTGGTATTTCAAAGCGAACGTTGGCAAGAATCAGGAAAGAAGGGAAAATATTGAGGCAGGAACAGCAAATCTTTCTCCAGTCCGGAAAAATCACAGCCGAAAAACAAAATTGTTGCAGCTGTAGACAGTTTTGATGAGGAAGTCATAAGAAGACTCGTCTATAATTTCTACGCTACGCATAAGCAGAGGCCGACTCTGCAATCGCTTCTTCCAAAAATGGATATCAGTGTATGATTATGTGAAGAAAGTAGAGAACAATTACATTGAAATTGAGCACGTGATGGATAGTATTTTTAGAACATTTCCATAAACTTAGGGACATCTGATTCCAGCACAGATCAGTCGTCTGATTCGGACGGAGAATAAGAATGTAAAGATGGAATAGCGGGCGTAATTCCATTAGGTACCTTCGGACTCTTGACTAGGAAAGTGGTGACACTAAGGTAAGACGAATGTTTTTGGAAAGAGATGAAACGGAGCCGCTCTGAGCTTGAGAACCGTAACCCAAACAACCCCCACTCCTCTACCCAAACAATTTAAAACTTCGCGCATGTTGGTGCCATAACATCTCGTCTCAGCTCTACGTGCTACATGCCCTGCTCATCTCAAACGCCTGGATTTAATGTTTCTAATTATGTCACTTGAAGAATAGAATGCGTTGTGTAACTTTCTCCATTCTCCTGTAACTTCATCCCTCTTAACCCCAAATATTTTCCTATGCACCTTATTCTCGAACAGCTCTAACCTCTGTTCCTCTCTCAAAGTGAGACTCCAAGTTTCACAACCATACAGAAAAATCGGAAATATAACTGTTTTATAAATTCTAACTTTCAGCTCTTTTTGAGAGCAGAGTCGACGTGGTTGGCGAGTTGGTATAGCGCTGGCCTTCTATACCCCAAGGTTGCGGGTTCGATCCCGGGCCAGGTCGATGGCATTTAAGTGTGCTTAAATGCGATAGGCTCATGTCAGTAGATTTACTGGCATGTAAAAGAACTCCTGCGGGACAAAATTCCGGCAAATCCGGCGACGCTGATATAACCTCTGCAGTTGCGAGCGTCGTTAAATAAACCATAACTTTAACTTGAGAGCAGACTGGATGATAAAACTTCTCAGGCGAATAATAGCAGGCATATCTCATATTTATTCTGCGTTTATTTTCTTGCAGCATAGTACGGCTATGCTTCAGAATTTTTTTTATCCAATGGTACAGGATGATAATCGCATTCTTGCAACGATTCTTGAAACTCCTGGATGGCTCAATGTCGTCTGTCTTTTATGACCCACAACCGTTCACCCGAGAAAGATTCGGCCATTCGTTAAACCCAACACTGGATCACTGCACGAGACGGAAGAGCTTTGCATACTGTCTATAGTGCCAGGCGTTGTGCAGCAATATATATATAGTTGCTGTGTGTAACGCGCACCGCACAGTGGATGTGGAAACATATCTGGTCCGTGTACAGCGGCACTGCACGTAGTTGTATTGTCTGCGGTTACAATAATTCTTGAGCTCATGTTTACCTTTTCCTTACCACCTGAATGGTGTACTTCTTTCTCTCACAGCAAGACGATGATAGATCACGTACAACTGCAATCCTGGGCGTCTTCAGTGATCATTTCATGGTTGGATTCACCCACATCTATTCTGCAAGTCTCGTATTTAACCACAGCCGTCCAGATCTTCTAAAATTGCAGGACTTCCATACCAATAATATGCAGTGGCTAAATGGTCAGACCTTCAGCTGTCACGCAGGTGGTCCGGGTTCCAGTTCCGGTGACGCCGATATTTTTCACTGAAAAATCCATAGTGACACTTGTGGCGGACAAGGTCGCAGTTGGGGTTTTTCTCGGGATTCTCCCTTTTCCCCATATTAGGCATCTACTCGTACATAATTCTGCCAACATTTCTCCATTTCGTTCTCATTCCATAGCATTCCCCGAACGCCGGCTGGCGACGCACGGAGGGGGCTGGCCTAGGGACGAGGGGAGTTGCCTGCTCGAAACCTGGGTACGCAGCGAACCTTAGTGTAGTCAGCCGGTGTGAGTTTGGAAATGCGCCTAGTTTGAGGGTTAGAGCAGTAGATCGTAAAAGGTCGCAGTGTTGCGCCATAATGTCCTCCTTCCCGAAAATTCCATTCCATTCATACCAACACTAGATCCTTTCATTTTCCCAGGAGAATGGCTGTCGAGAGCCTCACACCCAAGAAGAACATGTCTGGCAGGTTTTATTTCCTGCTTGCAAATGCAGCAGGTGCGATTATTGTTATACAAGCCCATCAGCAGCACTTCCTGAAGTTTCCATGTCCAATTACTGTAACAATGGCTCTTTTAAATGGAGCTTGTTTCGCCTTCTCGGTTTTTATGCCTACTTACTACAGTCCAATCCAATGTACGAACGAGTATGCGGGATGTCCCATGTATCTTGTGCACCTATTATAACTTTTTTGTTTGGATAGGTATTGAAATTTTTGTTTTTGAGCGTTATGTTAGAACAAGGGGCTAACATGAGTGTGGAGATTTGGTGCATGTAACTACATTATGGTACAAGATACACGTGACGTCATCAATTTTTCAAATAGCACTGCATACTTTAATCATGTTACATTGATTACACACATTAAGACGAGCTCAAAAATGTATCACAATGTCAAGATGTGTTGCAAGGGCGGTGCGGAAGAAAGAGAAGTTCCACTGATAACGAGAGTGTTGATGCAGTCATGCAGACTTTTGCACAATCCCCCAAAGAAGTCAATGAGGCAATGTTCTCGTGAGATTGGTATCAGCAAATCCTGTGTTCATCGAATTTTGCGAGCTCAAAAATGGAAGCCTTACATTCCGAGACTTGTCCACGCACTAAATAATGATGACCCAGAGATGGATAGGACGAAGAGGAAGTGCTGCGGAGTTCCCACCTCGATCTCCGGATTTAACCCCTCCAGACTTCTACCTATGGGGAGCTCTAAAGCACACAGCGTACGCCATAAAACCACAAACACTGGAGGAACTGAGAGTTCAGATTGAACATGCCTGTACCTAATGATATTGGATTAGCAACAATCCAGTTGGTATGTCACTCTGTAGTACGTCGTTGTTGGGAGTGTACTGTGGCGGAGGGGGGCCATTTTGAACATGTATGGGCTTAAGGAATACAAAACCGCAAAAATCGTATTTCTGTCCTATCTCATTGCTGAGAAGTAGTGTTTCAAAATGTGTATATATCAATTTGGAACACTCTGTATTACTATTATTAATTTTTCAAGTGGCATACTACGAGGGTTGATTCCTAAGTCATGGCAATTATTATTTTTTTTGTCGAAATATGTCTAAGCTCTGTATCAACCTATAGGTAGGAGGGAGTCGGGCGTCCAAGGAAAAGATGGACTTGAACATTGTGAAGATGAAACAGGCTCTGTCGCCTAACGTCTGCTGTGAAGAAGATGATGATGTAGATCCACAGCCTGTGGTGCACTCTGGATAGTCTCTGATGAACTAAGTGGTCTATGCTTCTCGGCACCAACGAAATCTATGAGCCACGCTCGTGGAGTCCTTGCCAATAACAAGTTGAGGGCCTTGTCATTGGACAACGAACTATCATTTGTATCCAAACTGCAGTATGAGATCTCGTTTGAAAAAAACTTAACACTGTGAAACTTAAGTGAATGCAAACGTTACGGTGTGGTTTGAAAGGCATGCTATTTTCACAGAATTGAATTCGAACTCATTAGTTTTGTTATGTGGTCATGTACAAGCCAATACTGGAAGTAAATTCATCCATCTCTTCATTGAAGTGCTGTTAATGTGAACTGATTGCCAGATAATAATGCATTTGAAATGGATACGGAAATTTTATGGCAGAGTGACGTAGTGCTACACGAAAAAACTGTCATTTCCTCTATCAATGGCAATGATGTCAACTCGCCGACAACGTCCATCTTTGGAAGGCAGTGGACTTCTAGGTGAACCTCGTGAAAGGAAGGAAGACTTTTAACAATAAGTTCTCGTATTGCATGGTGTCTAGTATTCCGGATGAGAGTTCCATGTTGGCAGAATCCCAGGATTAAGTTCAATTTAATTGATTGTAAACGTTAAAAATATATGTTCGTTGCAGTGACTGAGAAAATGAGGACATAAAATAAACTGACAGAGCAACTACTTCTCCTGATATGATTCTACGAGCTTTCACTGCTGTAAAGTTAAAAAACAGAAGTGTGGCCGAGGATTGTAATATTCCATTCCAGACTCTCACTCGGTATTTTAGGTGAGCTACGGATGAGAACATTAAGGCTCATTCACAATGAGAATTAAACATAACATAAGTGTTTAACTCCATGGTTATATATTCATGTGTATTCATCATATTGAATTATTTGCCTGTGCAAAGAAATAAATTCTATATTTAAAAACTCTAATCTTATATTATTTATTTGTTTATTTATTTATTTAACCTTCTCTTCCCCTCTACCAGGGGATTATAACAACAATATTAAGAATACAATTACAACTATAATTACAATTAATATTAAATTTACAAATACAATAAAAATCAAAGTACTAAAAAATTAACTGATTAATAAAGGCTAGACAGTTTATTGTAAAAGTTAAGAAGAGAGAACTTTTTTTTTTATTAATTAAGTAAAAATTAAACCAATTCTACGCAGTAAGAAAATGCTTAATAAGTTTGCTTTTGAACGCTACTAAATTCCGACAGTCTCTTATGTCACTGGGTAGGGTATTCCACAAGCGCGAGAGCGAGATTGTGTATGATGATGAATACGATGATGTCTTGTGTGCTGGTATGGCTAGTATGCGGCTATTTTGCGTGCGTGTGAAGAGGTTATGATATGATGAGAGGTAACTGAAACGAGAGGCAAGGTAGGTAGGTGTAGAAGTGTGAAGGACTTAGAAAAGGAGAACAAGAGAATGAAAATTCCTACGTTCGTTAAGCCGTATACTGTATGTAGTTTGCTCTTCTTTAATATGTAGCCAATTTACGCCATACCATGTGTCACCTCCCTCCAGGGCGGAGTAAGGTGACTCAATCTGCACGTTTAAAAGCGGGGTAAGGTGACTCAATCTGCACGTTTAAAAATACACAATTTCAAATTTAAATCGTGGTGAAATCTAAGTAAAAATATCTCTCCACATAGTAGAACGGCCATCTTTGAGGATTTCATAAAATGCTATGCAAAAAATAAATAAATAAATAAACTTAAAATTTGAGCCAATCTGCCTTTCTACCCCCTATCTCTAAATGATTTGTGTTATATTTCATTGGAAGTTCACATCATTGCTGTGTTAATTTTTTGTTAATTCAGTGAATTCCCGATTTCATAAACTCACAAAGCTGTGCTTTATGTTGATGTAATAGTCAGGTTAAGAAGGCAGTATGAGGTAGGATAAATGAAAACCTCGACTCATTGGCAGTGTGGGGGTTCGAGAGCCAGAACTGTAAGGATTCAGTTTCATTCGGTATGTTACCTGACGGACGACACAATGGTCGCCTTTATCTTGGAAATCTGCACTGAACTCTCCTTGTGACATACATTTTGGGTTACACAATAGCTGTAGAGGGCACTCTCTGGGATTGGAGTCTATTGTCTTCAAGTCTTTGATGACAACTCTAGTGACAACGGTTTCAGTGGTGTGTGGGTTTCACTGACTACGTTGTAGGCAGAGATAGTATTAGTAATGAAAATATCCATAAACTTTTCTGTGTATTCAATATTTTAAAATATCTGAAAAGAAAACTACATAAATTTAGTACCGATATGACATCACTGTAGGACTGTTGTACCGTAACGTATATCAATGTAATATCGGTATAATAAGTAGGGCTAGGATTTTGATGACCTATAAATTTTATGGAAAAAAAAAATGTCCTAAAAACAATGCATTTATGACCTAAAAATCTTTTAAAAAATGCCCTTAAAATTCCCTCAAAATAGATCTTACATAATTGGCTTAGTAGGACGAGAGGTTTTGTACTACGTAATATTTAGATTAGTAATTGACAGGGAACGGATTTATATGGACTAAAAATATATGAAATATGTAAATATATATGTAGTTATTTTTACCAAAATATGGAATTAAATATGGATTTTTACCAAAATATGGAATTAAATATGGACTTAAAATTATAAAAAAATGACTATGTACGTTAAATATTGGTACATTTTAATCAAACTAAACAAAAAATATAATGGACGTACCTTATCTTCCAATGTAGTTTCAACAAAACACAATTTTTATTGTCTGTTACCATAACAATAGGTTACAAACATTTCTTTCAAGTGCTGAAAAGTGAATCTTCTTCTATTGTCTCTGAGGATAGATTTATACTGACTAAAAGAGCGTTCGACGTCACAAGAAGTAACTGGTACATAATTCAATTTCACAATGTCTGCTGGGGATAAGTCCAAGTTAATCTTCACTGTTGATTCACCACTCATCACAGCAACAACCTTTTGTAGTTCTTCATATCCAGGGTTTTTTGAAAGTACAGTGTCCACCTTAGCTCTTACTGCATCTGCAACTTTACCTCTACCACGATTCAGTTGTTCCACAGTACTATTTATAATTTCAAAACTTTCAGATAGTGAAAGGTGCCTATTTTGGAGACTTTTGAGCGTTTTTATGATGCATGAAAATGTATGCTGAATGTGAGCTAAGTCATTCTTCACACTTATGTCACAGGTAACTGTTTTCGCAGTATCAATTGAGACTGCATCTTCAGAGTCCAATGCAAGGAGAACATTGTTAATAGAGTCTATATGTTCGGCATAATATTCAACTGCTTCTAGCCATGTACCCCATCTAGTTAAAATTGGCTTTGGTGGCAATGGAATTTCAGGGTACATTTCTTTCAACACGTTAACTCTACTGGAAGCTTTGAGAAATACTTTTTTCACTGATGAAATCAACAAATCTACTTTAGGGAAATTGTCTCTGACCACTTCTGCCACACGATGAAATGCATGCGCCACACAAGTAAAATGAGTCAATTTAGGATATACAACAGATAATGCTTGTCCAGCTTTGACCATATAAGGGGCAGCATCGCTAATAAAGAATAACACATTATCGTACATAATACCCTTTGGCCACAGGATACCCATAGCTTCGTTGAACAGTTTAACTATAGTTTTGTTATTGCACTTTTCTAGAACATCACAATGTAAAAGAATTCGTTCAGAATATTGTTCACTTAACAAACCGATAACTACATTACCAACAAGTCTACCTTCTTTGTCGGGAGTCTCATCAATGGAAACCCAAATTGAACTATCTTTAATTTCATCTCTTATCTTCTGTATTGTCTCATCGTAGATGGATGGAGCATACGTCTTCCTAAGTGTTGACTCATCCGGGATTGTATGTTGAGTATATTTTTCAAGGAATTCCCTGAAGACCTTATTCTTTAGTTTGTAGAGAGGAATATCAGCAGAGATGAGAGAACGGCACAGGTCGATGTTAAACTCAGATCTTACATTCGATGTTGTTGGTTGTGTTAAAAACAATTGTCTCTGCTTGGAATTTAGTTATTTGTTGGCCTGATGTTTACTAGTTGTAATGTGTTGTTGCACCAGGAACTTTTGTGTAGATGATACTGCACACTGACACAAATTACAAAATAATATTTTATTGTCAGTTGATAAACCATCTTCTTTAAATTCTGAAATGTAACTTGTTAGTTTTGATTTTAAATTGACTGAATGACGTACTTTTGGCATATTTACCGTCTTTATAGTATGATTTACAAAACTGAACCTATGTGTACTCTGACTGGCATTTAACTGTTGAGCTGCACAACTGAAGTCTGTTAAAAATTTTAAATTAAATTAATACAGTTTTGTAACTTACTTTCCCATTGTTGATAGGACTGCTAATTTTCAAATAACTCTGATGTTAAAGGGATTACTGAACATGTGTTTAAATCTCTATTGTTGAAATGTATTTTTAAAAGTTAATGGAATTTTGTTTTGTTTTATTGTTAAACCTAATATAATATGGACTGTTTTATATGAAATATGGAAAATATATGGAAATTAACGAAAATATGTACTAAACTCTAAAATATGGAAAAATATGGAAAATAAAAGTAGGATTTTTCAACCCTACACATTGTGAAACATAAAGATAATGCAAAATATAAATTATATTAGCTTTATAAGTAAATATGTATTTACATATAAATCCTTTCCCTGGTAATTGAATTAAATGTTACATAATTTTTTCTAAGTAGTACACTTTAATTAATTATTTTACCTTATGTAGTTTCCATGTATGATCGATCGTTCACCTCTGCTTCGGCATGTGGACGTGGGGTCAGCAGTCGGCTGGTCGGTCTTGGCCCTTCATGGGCTGTAGCGCCATGGATTTACTTGCTTTTAGTTTCCATGTAGTCTACCACAAGGCCACTCTTATCCGGAATTAGCAGGTATAGAGGAGTCTATATTGAAGGTATGGTTGGACTTATCCATTATGTGGGGTGTATTACGTTAAAATGGCAATATTTGTGTAGAAAAACGATTAAAATATTATACAAAATAATGGGTATTAATGGACAAAATATGTAAAGAAAATATCAAAGGAAATAAACATTATTTTACATTAATAATGGGGATTTATGGCCGAAATTAAATGAAAATGCCTAAAAAATGACCGAATAAAACAAAAGATACTCTTATGAGTTGAAACAGGCAAATAATGCAAAAAAAAATGCGGTAACAAATATGTTTTAAAACGCTCAGTTTATCACATAACATATAAATACTAAATCAGCTATGTTTCTGGTTTACTAGAAAAAAGATGCAATTTCATCAAAATCCTACTCCTAATAATAAGGTAAAGCCATCTAAAGTGGGTAAAGTACGAATACAAAAGACTTTTAAGGGGTTAGGTACAGCTTACAGCAGTAAAATTTTGGAAATATTGAACATTTTCCCCTCCATGCAATAATGAAAATTAGTATGTGTAGAACACTGTCCTTCCGCTATATGAAAAAAATATTTTTACGATTTAAAAAAAAAATATTTACACTTTTTATTTTCAAAATTCAGTTCACAGTGCAGTGAGGAAGCGTTTCCCACATAATTGAAAAACTATCCAACATTCTGTGATGAAATTTTTTGTATGTATTTATGCCTGTCATATTTACAATATTATACAAGATCACTTCTCTATCTTTGATAGATTGTCTGATAAAAAAAAAATCATTTAAAAATGGTCAAATATCAGTATTTTCTCCTAACACAAAATAAAAGAAATGTTATTGATTAAGGAATGTAGTTGAAAGAGCATGATATTGTAAAGATGAATTTCAGCAATAAAATAAAAGAGAGAGAACATGAAAAAGTTAACAAGTTTATGAGTTATGACGGAAACGCTTCATCACTGCACTGTGAACTGCCACCATTTCGAACAAAACATATATAACATTTTTTTAATCATAAAAATATATATATATTTTTTTCATATAGCAGAAGGACAGTGTTTTACACATATCCATTTTCATTATTGTATAAGATACAGTAATGGAGGAAAAAAATGTTGAATATTTCCAAAAATTTTACTGCTGTAAGCTGTACCTAACCCCTTAAGGAACCTGGAGGTTCATTGCCGTCCTGCATCGGTTCCTATTCTCAGCAAGATTAATCCAGTCTCTATCATCATATTCCACCTCCATCAAATACATTTTAATATTATCCTCCCATCTACGTCTCGGCCTCTCCAAGGTCTTTATCCCTCCGGCCTCCCAACTAACACTCTATATGCATTTCTAGATTCACCCATACGTGCTGCATGCACTGTCCATCTTAAACGTCTGGATTTAATGTTCCTAATTATGTCAGGTGAAGAATACAATGCGTGCAGTTCTGTGTTGTGTAACTTTCTCCATTCTCCTGTAACTTCATCCCTCTTAACCTCAAATATTTTCCTAAGCACCTTATTCTCGAACACCCTTAACCTCTGTTCTCTCTGAAAGTGAGAGTCCAAGTTTTACAACCATACAGAACAACCGGTAATATAACTGTTTAATGAATTCTAACTTTCAGTTTCTTTATAGCAGACTGGATGACAAAAGCACCTCAACCGAATAATAACAGGCGTTTTCCATATTTATTCTGCGTTTAATTTCCTTCCGAGTGTCACTCATATTTGTTACTGTTGCTCCAAGATATTTGAATTTTTCCACCTCTTAAAATGATAATTTTTCAATGTGTACATTTCCATTGTAAACTGTGTTTCACAATGCAATCTTGTTGATTTGTGAAGTTTAATTACCTTTGCAAAATCAGCTAAAGAAATTACAAATAAGCACTCTTGGTCAAACAGTATCGCCAATGACAGTTTACAAAAATCGCTAAGGAGCAGAGCTAAAGTTGCTGTATTTGATAGACATTTTTATATTTCATCCTAAAATTAATTACTATGAGCTTGCTGAACCATATTTCACCAACAGAAAATATAAAATATGGTTAAGAAAAATTTAGAAGTATCTACATTTTGCTATATTGGCGATGTGTGATGTGATTGGTCGAGTATATCAATGCGTTAGTTGCCTACGACTTAAAATTATCATAGGGAGCGCCAAATTCAGTCGAATTAATAAATAAGGGATATGGTCAATATACAATCATGCAATTGATAGAATGTTTGTAATGTACGTGGTGTGTCTAAAAAGTTCGGTGAATGGTGTCATATCTGAACGGCAACTTGGCGCATGTGCTTGTGCATGCTCATGGTTCTTCAGAGACTTGGGGAGAATCGATACACAGCATGCAATGCATGTGACTGGCAGTGTAAACAGACTGCGATCAGTTGAACGTAGTCAGTGTGAGAGGAAGTGTCACAGCGCAATGGAGCAACGTGTAAACATCAAGTTCTGCTACAAATTGGGGAAGACTGCAACGGAGACACGTGGAATGTTGGTGCAGGTGTACGGGAGGGAAGCCGTGAGCAGAAAATGTGTTTACGGATGGTTTAAACGTTTCCGTGAAGGGAAGGAAACAATTGAGGATGAGCCACGTTCAGGTCGGCCATCGACAAGCAGAACCCCAGAAATGATCAAGAAAGTGCGACAAATGCTGGCACAAGATCGGCGACTGACTCTAAGATTGATTGCGGATGAATTGGACAATAGCAAGGACACGGTGCACACCATCGTCCGCGATGATTTGGGTAAGCGGAAGATCTGCTCCCGATTTGTGCCGCACAAGCTCACAGACGAGCAGAAAGCAAAACGGATGGAAACTTCTGGTGATTTCATTTCCATGTCTGACCAGGATCCATTGCTTCTGAAAACCATCGTCACGGGAGATGAGACCTGGTGCTACCATTTCGATCCGGAATCAAAACGGCAATCGATGTCATGGTGTTCACCGACTTCCCCGCGACCGAAAAAAAGCCGTATGCAAAAATCCAAGGTGAAAACAATGTTGATCGCCTTCTTCGACAACAACGGTATCATCCACAAGGAATTTGTTTTTGCAGGTCAAACCATTAATGCTGCATTTTACCAGTCCGTTTTGAACCGATTGCTACAGCGTTCCCGGCGGGTTCGGCCTGAGTTGCACAAGACTGGAAAATGGATGCTGCTCCACGACAATGACTCTCCGTACTCCCCTGATCTGGCTCCTGCGGACTTTTTCCTGTTTCCCCGCTTGAAGGCGGCGAGATCAGAGGAGTACGGAGGGTGTTCAAGAACAGTTACCATCTTCTGAGCCAGGAATTGGCGAACACGGATCGCAGTGTGCAGGGGCATTGTCATGGAGCAGCACCCATTTTCCAGTCTTGTGCAACTCTGGCCGAACCCGCCGGGTACGCTGTAGCAATCGGTTCAAAACGGACTGGTAAAATGCAGCAATAATGGTTTGACCTGCAGGAACAAATTCCTTGTGGATGGTGCCGTTGTTGTCGAAGACGGCGATCAACAGTGTTTTCACCTTGGATTTTTGCATACGGCATTTTTTTTTTTTTGGTCGCGGGGAAGTCGGTGAACACCATGACATCGATTGCCGTTTTGATTCCGGATCGAAATGGTAGCACCAGGTCTCATCTCCCGTGTCGATGGTTTTCAGAAGCAATGGATCCTGGTCACACATGGAAATGAAATCACCAGAAGTTTCCATTCGTTTTGCTTTCTGCTAGTCTGTGAGCTTGTGCGGCACAAATCGGGAGCAGATCTTCCGCTTACCCAAATCATCGCGGACGATGGTGTGCACCGTGTCCTTGCTAATGTCCAATTCCTCCGCAATCGATCTTAGAGTCAATCGCCGATCTTGTGCCAGCATTTGTCTCACTTTCTCGATCATTTCTGGGGTTCTGCTTGTCGATGGCCGACCTGAACGTGGCTCATCCTCAATTGTGTCCTTCCCTTCACGGAAGCGTTTAAACCATCCGTAAACATATTTTCTGCTCACGGCTTCCCTCCCGCACACCTGCACCAACATTCCATATGTCAACGTTGCAGTCTTCCCCAATTTGTAGCAGAACTTGATGTTTACACGTTGCTCCATTGCGCTGTGACACTTCCTCTCACACTGACTACGTTCAACTGGTCGCAGTCTGTTTACACTGCCAGTCACATGCATTGCATGCTGTGTATCGATTCTCTCCAAGTCTCTGAAGAACCATGCGCATGCGCAAGCACGTGCGCCAAGTTGCCGTTCAGATGTGACATCATTCACCGAACTTTTTAGACACACCACGTATATCCACAAAATTAGCTTCATTTTGTGTTGGTCGATCAATATTTTGGTTATTAATATTTTATCCACAACCCCACAAACATTACAGAACCCAGCAACAGCACAAAAATATGTGGCACAACAAGTACGTACATTTTGTTATCAATTACCTCTCTCAAATTTAAAACTTTACAGCATCAATTCTGTGGGCTCTTCTACACACTGAATCCTTAGAAATTCCGTGCTAATGCATGAAGCTGACAGCCAGAATACAATCAATGCAGAGAAACGCTACATTTTCGTTGCTTTGAGGTTAAGACATCACTTTTTTCCATTTGACGTCCCATATCTTATAGGAGATATTTTATCGTAACAGGACTAATTCGAAACCTTTAATTAAATTCATACAATGATACAATTAATTCTTGGAAGAACAATTTTACGCCGGTATCTTCGTCTGAGTTACTAGAACTATTTAATAACACTAGAACTGCTTTAGTTTAATTCTTAATGGTATCTTATTACTCAAGAATTAATGTAATAATAGTACATTATGCAACGAGCCTATAATGGCAGTAATTAAGACGCGAGTATGTTTGTTTATGAAACGAGCGCAAGCGAGTTTCATAATTTTCATACGAGCGTCTTAATTACCATTATAGTCAAGTTTCATACGACTTTTTATGCTCGACCATATTTCTAATTTGAAATTATTCATAATATTCATGTTATGGTTATGTAAGTGAGTAGCGGAACTGACCTTCTAAATTGTGAGATGTGCGCAGACGCGAAAGTATTGATTTTTTTCCGAGGAACGAATGTCATTGACCTTGATATAATCTAGAGAATAACATGGACATTAGTCTTGATATAACCTGGAAATTGATTTAGAATTGAAAAACGAGATGACAAATTGAATTTACTTAAATATTATTCACAATTAACGCTAATTATTATAGTAACAGAACATAAACTTCAGCGACAGTATTCGATTTCTAGCCTCCGTGACTTTTCGCTAGTTGTCTTTCGATTGCATATCCGAGAATAATCGATACTTGCGCTTTTATAATGGTAGAATGGTGATTTCTCATTGGCTGAACAAATGAACTATAATGAATAGGTGTACCTCATTAAGGTGCATTAAAAGGCTACTACCAGGTGTATAATTACTACATTTCGGCATGGTTGAGCATAAAATATTTTTAATTTGTTTATTCATAATTTGTTGCTAGCTTTACAAGTAAAGTTCACACATTTGTAAAGTGACTCCTAGATTGTGAAACAAAACGCATGTAAAGCGCTCGGAATTTAATTTGTAAAGATTTGATTTTCTCTGTGAAGTCCAACATTACAAACTAAGATTGTGAAACGAAAGTTCACTGTACAATTATTGTAAATATTGTTAAACGGGTTCCAGGCCTGGTACCAAACTCGGGCTTCGCTTCTTGTAATTTAATCTGGACCATCGTTGTGGTTGTGGTATCGCCCCGTGACAAACGAGTTACCGACAAGACCAGTTGTAGTCCAACCTGATGATCACACCGTCTTGGCGATGACGTCATTCAGTAGATCTGAGGGGCTTTCCTGGTGTGGGCGTTCATCCCCTTTGGGGAAAGGGCGTCATGTCGCTGTTTAAGGGAGCCGTGGGTTTCCTGGGGAACATGGAGCCATTCAATTTTATCTTGCATAGCGTACGATCCCTGGGGGAACCAAGTCATTAAGAGGAGGATTGGGACGGGCTCAGCTGCCGTGCGGGCGGCGCATTCCTGATGGCGCGGCAAGCAGAGTGTGCGGGCTCCAATGCAATTGCAATTCTGATCTTTTCGCTACAGACATTTTTCATAGAAGAACATTTGAACGTGTGGCAGTGATATAATAATAATAATAATAATAATAATAATAATAATAATAATAATAATAATATACTTATGGCTTTTAAGGAACCCGAAGGTTTATTGCCGCCCTCACATAAGCCCGCCATCGTCTCTATCCTGAGCAAGATTAATCCAGTCTCTACCATCATATCCCACCTCCCTCAAATCCATTTTAATATTATCTTCCCATCTACGTCTCGGCCTCCCCAAAGGTCTTTTTCCCTCCGGCCTCCCAACTAATACTCTATACGCATTTCTGGATTCGCCCATACGTGCTACATGCCCTGCCCATCTCAAACGTCTGGATTTAATGTTCCTAATTATGTCAGGTGAAGAATACAATGCGTGCAGCTCTGCGTTGTGTAACTTTCTCCATTCTCCTGTAACTTCATCCCTTTTAGCCCCAAATATTTTCCTAAGAACCTTATTCTCAGACACTCTTAATCTCTGTTCCTCTCTCAAAGTGAGACTCCAAGTTTCACAACCATACAGAACAACCGGTAATATTACTGTTTTATAAATTCTATCTTTCAGATTTTTTGACAGCAGATTAGGTGACAAAAGCTTCTCAACCGAATAATAACAGGCATTTCCCACATTTATTCTGCGTTTAATTTCCTCCCGAGTATCATTTATATTTGTTACTGTTACTCCAAGATATTTGAATTTCTCCACCTCTTCGAAGGATAAATCTCCAATTTTTACAGTTCCATTTCGTACAATATTCTGGTCACGAGACATAATCATATACTTAGTCTTTTTCGGGATTTACTCGCAACTCTATCGCTTTACTTGCTTCAAGTAGAATTTCCGCGTTTTCCCTAATCGTTTGTGGATTTTCTCCTAACATATTCACGTCATCCGCATAGACAAGAAGCTGATATAACCCGTTCAATTCCAAACCCTCTGTGTTATCCTGAACTTTCCTAATGGCATATTCTAGAGCGAAGTTAAAAAGTAAAGGTGACAGTGCATCTCCCTGCTTTAGCCCGCAGTGAATTGGAAAAGCATCAGATAGAAACTGGCCTATACGGACTCTGCTGTAAGTTTCACTAAGAAACATTTTAATTAATCGAATTAGTTTCTTGGGAATACCAAATTCAATAAGAATATTATATAAAACTTCTCTCTTAACCGACTCATAAGCCTTTTTGAAATCTGTGAATAACTGATGTACTGTACCCTTATACTCCCATTTTTTCTCCAATATCTGTCGAATACAAAAAATCTGATCAATAGTCGATCTATTACGCCTAAAACCACACTCATGATCCCCAATAATTTCGTCTACATATGGAGTTAATCTTCTCAACAGAATATTGGACAAAATTTTATACGACGTTAAAAATTTATATTTATTACCTATGCAGAAACGCTTTTCAGTCACCCTAGGTGCTTTCAAATATTCAATAAAAATAGTCGAAATTATTATGTTCATAATACGAAAGGAAGCTTTTTTCGTGCGGAAAAATAACATGCTGTAGTTAGAGGAGAGTCGGGTAGTATCGGACATCGGGTAATATCGGACAGTGATGTTTCTTTCATCTACCACCAGATGGTAGTACCTGAGTGACATGGTTACGTTTCTGTATGCGACATCTGAACACTGCTTTCAGTTGGAATCATTCGCTCGACGAATACACTTTGCAGATGCCATTTTGTATTTGTGAGGTTTAGTTTCTGTGCATCGACTTAAGTTTGGTAGTCTGCCTTTCTCGCACTTTAAGTATTGATACAATATATCTTAAATACAGTGTAAAGTTACTCTTAAATAATAGATTGATGTATTAGTTACAATGAAAATTATTATACAGTTTAAATTTGGGTGCCAATATAATGACGGTGTAATTCGTGTAGTATCGGACAGAACTTTATCGCCTTGTATCGGACAATTTTTAAAATACATATTGGGTCCCCCTCCTCAGACAACGCATAGGCTTCAGCCATTAGACAGAAGAGTTATGAAGGCCTTCAAAGATGCATATAATGAAGCTTGCTCTGGATTGATGCCCAGAAATCGTTTTTCAAGAATTATGGACTATAAAGTCGCAGAACTGGTCAACTTTGGATTTTCACGGGTATGCCGCATGGATTAGCAATGAAAGGGTTTGAATGTGCTGGCATTCATCAACCGGAACATTTTCACCGATTTAGACTACATGCCATCAGAAGGGTCTTGATATCCCTTATAAGGTTTCTTGAAGAGTCCAGGAATGGTGGATCTGAAGGTCCTGAGACAACTGTAGAGGAAAGTCCTCAGCCTCCAGAAGTACAAGAAGCTTCAGCATCTAAGCCAGTACATACGTTGTGCACTGCCAAGCCGTCCACTTCTTCCCAGCTGTTCCCAATCTCAAGCCCAAAACAATAATCTTTTGGCTCTATAAGACATGCTTCATGCTTGAAACCACCCAATCAGCATCTTGATCCAACATCAACGTCAACGTCAAAATGTCGGTCAAACACACTACCTCTGACTCCCTAATTTACTCGCATCATTAAACTGATTTCACCAATTGCAGAAGCTGCTCAACGAGGGCTTAATGTGAGAAGACGAGCTGCCAGAAGTGGGATACTCTCATCAAGCCCTTATCAGAACTCAGCTGGAAAGGAGACAGGCTTCGAAGAATGGGGGGAAAAAAAAGGTTAATGCAAGACAGCACAAATGAAAGAGCTAAAAAGTCGAAACAAGAACTAAAACCTAGGACGGAAAACATTTTGAAGGGGAAATAGAATGTATCATTTGCGGTGAAGCCTTCCAGGAAAGCTGGATTAAGTGTGACTCTGCCAGGGTTTGAGAACTGTGCTAACACCGAATGAACTAGAGAATTTTACAAATGTGATTGGTATGAAATAACAGAAAAAATACAAAAGTGAATCTGTTTGACTGTTCTAATCTCAGACAATGAAAAAATTACAATGTTTAGGGTGTGTCCGGTACTAGCTGACACTCTTCTCGATTTCACTATTTTACAACATTACTCTGACTTTAAATTTCATATGTTAAAGTTACCATTGCATAGTTTTGTTATTCACATTTAGTAAAAATAAGTATGTTCTTTTTATGGTATATTAATTATTCGATTAAAAATTAATTGTAGGCCCCAAATCCAATCAATCCTTAACAATCACTATACCAAAAATGTAATGCCATAATAATGTCTAGAGCATGGGTGTCCAAACGCCTATAGAACCGGGAGATACTGCACGTCAAGCATGCTCTGCTAAGGTCAATAACTTTCCATATGAAATAGGAAAAACGACATTAAAGAATATGCGCAGCGGGTTGCTTACGCCAGGGGTTACCTCGTACGAGTTACATTTGGACATTATATGGTCTAGAGAAATATGCCAGTACAGTATTTGTTTCTGGGTAAGTGTTGGTTCTGCATTAGTCGCTGTCAAACTACCGCCATTACAGAAAGCATTATCGTGTAAGCAAGTTTCATTTGGTTCAATATTGGATTTTTTTTTTCATTTTCCCAACATCTTTCTTCGACATACTTGCTTCACTCACTCCCTTGATTTGATTTCAGGATAATCACAGTGTTCGTCATTGATCCGAATTCATTTAGCCTATTGCAGGCTTTCACATATATCATATAACATACAAGAAACAACATTTTGTCGAAGCATTATTAGTAGATAGATAAATGGATTTATTGAGTAATATTATACACAAAAATTTCATATTATCATAATTTTGTCTAAAATCCAATGCACGGGTCTTCTGACCGTACGTGCTTTGTACCCGAAACAAGTCCTCCTTTGTAGGTTCCCTCCCACCTATGATTACATCCAAGTACTCTCTAAAAGAACACACATATTAAAATGGAAATGGCACAATAAAACACATTATCATCATCATCATCATCATCATCATCATCATTATTATTAGTAAATAGCTATCCTGCCCTACACCAATAGCCATCATGCATCGTGTGATTTAGTAGCAGGTAATTGGCAGAACGGATGTGGTATCTTTTGGCAAAGAAATCAGTTGGGGTTTGGTACTTATTGTAATGAAAGCAAGATTTTAGGATATAATTTAACATGAATATAGTACAATCTGGCAACTTTTGTTTCCACCATATTATAGAATGTGGTACCGAGAAGTGATGAGACTTGTTATCTTACTTCCTAACTTTTTCGAGTTAGTAGGCACCTTTTGGAAATGAGCTTCTCATATACACAGTAAAAACATGTCTGTCTATTTTTCTCTCTAAAATATTTTACAGATTTTTAGATTCGTTCATGTCCATCGAGTCTAACAATTCTTCTTCTGACATTCGTCTTAAGCATCTTACATGATTGTGTCTAAATTGTAATCCCTCACAATTCCTTGGACTTAACTCATTGGAAACACTCTTACTACGTGTTAGCACAAATTAATTTTACAGCGTTTAATGTTCTCTGCCTTGAAGATTTCAACTTATTCATTGGGTAGTAAAAGAATTTAATTGTATCTAACTTTATTTTAATTAAGACTAAAGTCGAAAACAGAAGTGGATTTTGTTTAGTTTGATTATTTAGGTAAAAGCACAGCAGGGATTCAGAGCGCGATAGAATGGACTAGTCGTGGGATTGAGATAGAATTAACTGGCAGGGACATGAACTGACAGAATGAAACATGGGGTTGTTCCATTCCCCTCCGAACAAGAGATATAAAATTGTTGAGGGCTTACTGAGAGGGGTGTAAGATGCTTGTTTTATCATCCCTACACTTCAAGTTGGTGATACAACATTCAGGAAGGGAAAACGTTAGGCAAAATATCGATAAACTGACAAAACAACAGTATTAATAAAATTAGAGATTTGACTGACTTGTAGGACTGTTTACAGGAGGTTGAAACAAATTATACACAAATATATATTACAATTTTATTATAATTATTAGTACTAATACTATCATTACTACTTAAACGAGCTTGTCTATACGGATACCTAGATATACCTAATTGTCGTGTTACATTGAGACAATGACAATTACCTAGATATTAACACTAATATCTAGGTAATTGTCATTGTCTCAATGTAACACGTGCTGTGCTGATCATACTAATTGTACTATTCCTTTAGTTGTGAGATTATATTCATATGTATTAATTCTTTTTTTTTTCTTTTAAGTTAATACTTGTATAATAGAATGTATTTTTCTGTTTGTGATTATGTATTCAGTCTCTTTTTTATTACATTTATTTTTATTGTTGTTATTTCAAAGTTAATGCTGATTGTGTATATGTATTCAATCTCTCTTTTTTACTCAGTTAGGTTTATTATTATTTTTAAGTTCATATTTGTATACTGGTATGTATTTTTTTCTGTATGTGATTTGATCCTGGTTGAGTGGAAGAGAAGGCCCGATGGCCTTAACTCTGCCAGGGAAAATAAAACTATTATTATTATTATTATTATTATTATTATTATTATTATTATTAGAACTGCACGCATTGTATTCTTCACCTGACATAATTAGGAACATTAAATCCAGACGTTTGAGATGGGCAGGGCATGTAGCACGTATGGGCGAATCCAGAAATGCATATAGAGTGTTAGTTGGGAGACCGGAGGGAAAAAGACCTTTAGGGAGGCCGAGACGTAGATGGGAGGATAATATTAAAATGGATTTGAGGGAGGTGGGGTATGATGATAGAGACTGGATTAATCTTGCACAGGATAGGGACCGCTGGCGGGCTTATGTGAGGGCGGCAATGAACCTTCGGGTTCCTTAAAAGCCATTTGTAACTTGTATTATTATTATGTTAGGAGAAAATCTACAAACTATCAGGAAAACACGGGAATTTTACTCGAAACAATTACAGAGATAGCTTTGGAAATAAATCTCGAAAAGACAGCGTATATGATTATGTCTCGTGACCAGAATATTGTACGAAATGGAAATATAAAAATTGGAGATTTATCCTTTGAAGAAGTGGAAAATTCAAATATCTTGGAGCAACAGTAACAAATATAAATAACACTCGGGAGGAAATTAGACGCAGAATAAATATGGGAAATGCCTGTTATTATTCGGTTTAGAAGCTTCTGTCATCCAGTCTGCTTTCAAAAAAACTTAAATTTAGAATTTATAAAATAGTTATATTACCGGTTCTTCTGTATGGTTGTGAAACTTGGAATTTCATTTTAAGACAAGAACAGAGGTTAAGGGTGTCTGAGAATAAGGTGCTTAGGAAAATATTTGGGGATAAGAGGAATAAAGTTACAGGAGAATGGAGAAAGTTACACAACGCAGAACTGCACGCATTTTATTCTTCAATTGACGTAATTAGAAACATTGAATTAAGACGTTTGAGATGGGCAGGGCATGTAGCACGTACGGGCGAATCCAGAAATGCATATAGAGTGTTAGCTGGGAGACCGGGGGAAAAAGACCTTTGGGGAGACCGAGACGTAGATGGGAGGATAATATTAAAATGGATTTGACGGAGGTGGGATATGATGATGGAGACTGGATTAATCTTGCTCAGGATAGGGACCAATGGCGGGCTTATGGGAGGGCGGCAATGAACCTTCGGGTTCCTTAAAAACCATTTGTAAGTAAATAATATTAATTAATATAGAGTGTTAGTTGGGAAGCCGGAAGAAAAAAGAGCTTTGGTGAGGCCGAGACGTAGAGGGAAGGATAACATTAAAATGGCTTTGAGGGAGATGGGTTATGATTGTAGAGACTGGATTAATCTTGCTCAGGATAGGGACCGATGGCGGGCTGATGTGAGGGCGGCAATGAACCTCAGGGTTCCTTAAAAGTCGTAAGTAAGTAAAAGTTAAATAAGTAAGTAAACTACTTAAACGCAGTGTTCACTGTGGGAAACGAGGGTCTTTAAATACAAATTCAGAGTAGCCTATCTTGCTTCCATTCTTTCAGGCTATACTGCCGATCCGAATTTGCGTTTGGGTGCGTGTTCGATTCCCGCCTGATCTGATTACTTGGTTGGGTTTTTTCCGAGGTTTTCCGAACCGTAAAGCAAACGTCAGGTAATCTGTGACGAATCCTCGGCCTCATCTCGCTATCACAAATACCATTGATGCTAATTAACTTCGTAGTTGATGCAGCGTAGTTAAATAGCAAAGTGAAAAAACGTTCAAATGTGACTAATAACCTATCCAAAAAACAGTGTTTATACAGCAGGAATTATTGAGAATATAATGTAGAGGGAAACTGATTAAAAAAATATAAATTTTATAAATATCTTGGTGTATATTTTGTTTTATTATTATTATTATTATTATTATTATTATTGTTATTATTATTATTATTATTATTATTATTATTATTATTATTATTATTATTTTGTATTTAAACTTCACCACCAACAGATGCAAGCAATTATAGGTGGCTTACATTGATACAATTTATATAGGCCTACAAAATACATAGCCTAATAGTGAAAAAACAAAACAAGCAACAAAAACGAAAGAAAGGAGGATACATAGTACTTGCTAGAATATAATATTGCATTTAATATTAGTGCCAAATGACAATATAATAATACAGAACTATTTCGAAATTAGAGCAAATCGTTATAATACACTTATTCATAATTTAAATACCTAAGGACATAATAGTTTTTTTACAGATTGTATACAATTTTTAATTAATAAACTGAAATCTAGTTGAGAATCACAGTTGAAAGACAGAGAGCTGTACTCACAACAAACAATGGAAAGTTCTTGAAGGAGACAGTTCTAGAAATTGGAATAACAAAAGGTTGCCTATGACGTAATTCTGTTCTTTTTACATTGAACTGGAGCAATTTAAGAAAATCACAGTTATTCCATATACCGTTAACAGTCTTATAGAGTAAAATTTGACTGTTTATTAATCGTCTAGATCAGGCTTGCAGAACTGGGCGACAATTGTGTGTGGCGTTGAGTCACTTATCGGATGCGTCACTCACCCCTTCCTTCCATCCGCACGTCATTAACTTGGTAGGGGAGAGGATTTGTATTCAGTGTCTGTCTTACTGTGCTCCAACCACGAGAACGTCTTTGCGGAATGAAACGCAGCGGGGTAATGCTGTGAATGAATGTTGATGTCATAAGATGTCATAAGGTCACACACGTGGGTGCTCGCTTCTCTATTGGGTCGCTCTCACAGCACAAACAATAACATTGTTACACACATATTTATACTACCCTAGTTACAAAATTAGATCACTGTTAATCTCCTGGTCTTTTAACACCTCCATATAGGAAATAACATATGCAGGAGAGCGCATGGTTTTTAAACTGACGTTATAACGATAATATTATCTATATACTTCGCTCCAATAGATAACGCAATAGTAGCACATTCCTTTCACGGTTGATCTCCTGGTTGGATAACAGTGTGTGATTGCGTACGGGCCACAGATACGTCATTCAACGCCGGTGGACTGTGGACGGGGAACCAACGCTTTCCCCATGCTTTCCACCCCTCTCTTGCCAGTTCTGCATCCCTGGTCTAGATTTTAAAGTTTTAGAATTAAATTAAAAATGTAAGTGATTACGTGAAATTTCCTTTTCATAAGACGACACGTGATGTTTGTTTAATATAAATAATGTAAAAATATTTTTTGTATCCTTTCTATTTGCATCTGATGGGACTAGAACTGAGGTGGCCATATTATAGACACATACTCTAATTTACTTCTAATTAGAGATTTATATAAGTACCGGTATCAATAGCAGGCCTATTTATGTTTTAAAATTATTTTGTATTCCTGATTATAAATCCTAATTTTCAATATTGATCAATTACCACGTGATTTAAGTGCATTTTGAGACATAAGTTATGTGTAAAATAAATACCCAAATCTTTAAATGATTTTACTATATGTAGGCCTATATGCATTTTACGTGTCTATAGTAAGTAGGTCCATCTGTAGTGAATTTTATATGGCTTTCGCCAATTTTCGCATCGTAGCTTTGCCAACGTTTGCGGTGTCTTCATTCGCCTGCACTCAAATGTATTTTGGAGGATAAAGCTAAGTTTGTGATGACTTTTTCTAAGGGTTCTCCCGTCTGTCCCTCTTCATTCGCCACAATTCTCCTTTATTATCATTTAATCGTCTCTATCTCGAACAATATTTTACTACTTGTGTATGTTTTTTTCTTATTTATATATACCCAGATTGTTCGGCATTATAGGCTTTGACGGTAACAACTTTTGTCAGGTTTACTATGTTGCCATCTAGTTATTACATAAGGAGTCACGTCATAACTTCCATTTGAATTGCATTAGCGACTGTACTGCCATCTCGTGTTCGGTTACGGCGGACGGGTGGCTATACAGGCGGTTGTTCTCTTCAAAGTGTTGTAGATTTTAACTCATAGGGATGAGCTATATGATCTAGGGTTATACGTAGGGGCTGCAATTTCTCACATGACACAAATTTATTGTTATCATTCAAGACGTGCATAAATGTAAACAGTGACATCAATAGAAGTAAATAACACTGCTCTGTAGAAGCAAAAGATCGTGTCTGCAAAAATGGTGTTTAAGAGATGTATGTCCTAAAGGGAAATTTTTCATTCATATTACTGAGTTGTAACTGAATTAAATTTTAACTTAAATATAACGTAACTACAAAGATTCCTTGTATGCTAGACAAACACCTTTTAGTTTAAAGATTCAATTACCGAGCGAGTTGGCTCAGACGGTAGCGTTTGAGACTCGCATTCGGAAGATCCCAGGTTCAAACACCGTGTCCGACTAATCTGACTGGGGTTTTTCATGGTTTCCTTTAGTCACAAAGGCAAATTCCGGATTGGGAAATTTACATGTCATGATTCATCACCGCCTCAATCACCAATATCACAAACATTAATCAAAATATATAATTTGTTGGATGAACACAAACCAGCGTACAGATAATTATACAGTATGGACACTTCGCTTCGGTACCTTCGATGTAGCAGGACTGATTTCAGTGACCTTCAAACCAGTTTGAGCGTGAGATTCTGCTTTCTCCCAGGAGTGGCACTGACATCACACCAGCTAGCAGTCGACTCAGCGGAAATATAACACATACAATTAATACATCTAGGTACATTATTAATGAAAGAATTATTATATTAAGACTAAAAGTAACAAGAGGATATATGACAATTATAGGAGTGTATGCACCGGAGGAGGGCAAACAAGCAGAAACAGAGAGGTTTTACACTAAACTCCAACAGGAAGTGGATAAGATAAATAAAAACGACTTTCTTGTTATAGCAGGAGACCTCAATGCAAGAATTGGAAATAAAGAAAAGGATGGATGTATTGGCAATAACGGTGAACCAACAATAAATCAGAATGGAAGAAATCTTATAGATTTTGTAGCATCAAATGACCTTAAAGTGACTAACAGCTTTTCTCGCCACAAAGACATCCACAAATACACATGGAGCTCAAGAGGCTATAGATCAATTATTGATTATGTAATAGTAAATAAAAAGCTAGCTACATTTATTGAAGACAAGAGAGTATATAGGGGATATGATATTAATACAGACCACTTCTTGCTAATCTCTAAATTTAATATGCCCCCAAAATGGTACAGAAGTAAAACAAAATTATATCAGAAAGAAGAGGTATACAAAATCAACCTATTAGAAGATATGAGTATCCGACAACTCTATCAGAATAGAATAGCCTTACAAGTAGTGGAAACACCTATGAGTTTAAATGTAAATGAAGAATGGCAATTATTGAAAACTATTCTAACACAGGCTGCGTCAGAAGCCCTAGGTAAACGAAAGAAAAGACGTACTAGAAGAGGACTTAACATTTGGAACGACGAATTAGCAACAATAATAAAAGACAAAAAAGATGCATACTTATTATATATTTCCCACCCCACGTATGAAAATCGCATTAAATATAACAGACTCTCTGCAGTTGCAAAGAGAGAAATAAGGAAAATTAAAAGAGAAAGCTGGGATAAATTTGTAAATAATAATATTGAGTATGATATTAATGGCAGACAAGCTAAAGCATACAAGATTATGAAAGAACTAAATAAAGAAGAAAAAGATACTATAAACTGGAACCCCATTTCTGAGATGCAATGGCTAGATTTTTAGCAATATTTATGGACTAGTAAGGATGATGAAGAAAACATACAAACGGCTACATACAATGAATATGTGGACCCAATTTCAATAGAAGAATTGAATAATGCTCTCCAAACAACCAGAAATAGAAAATGGCCGGGATCAGATGGTTTAAATCTGGAATTGTTTAAATATGCGCCACAATGCTTTTTACAAAGATTTTTAAGTTTTTTAAATATATGTTGGAAGTTTGGTCACATACCAGAAGAATGGAATATAGCACTAATTACTCCTACTTTTAAAAAAGGGAACAGGAAGAATTGTGAAAATTACAGAGGGATTACCCTTCTTAACTCAGGCTATAAAATATATGCCAAGATTATCTCTCAAAGACTAAACAAAATTGCAGACGTGCTATTAGCAGAACAACAGAGTGGGTTCCGGAAAAACAGATCGTGTATTGATAATATCTTCGCCATAACGCACATTATAGAAAAACATGTCGAATTTAATATTCCCACATATATGGCTTTCATAGACTTTGAGAAAGCATTTGATATGATTAGCAGAACAAAATTGTGGATGATATTAAAAAAGAAAGGAATTCCTGAGCATCTAATAAGGGTGATACAAAGTATGTACAAAAATACAAAAATCAAAATGAATATCAACAAGATTACCACCAACTTGCGAGAAGTTAACCAAGGGGTCAGACAAGGGTGTCCCTTATCACCTACTCTTTTTAATTTGTACATAGACGAAGCCGTAAGAGAATGGCAGAACAATTTAAAAACACATTATTTTACAGATAATATCATTTTAGATTACTTACTTTTCGCAGACGACCAGTTGGTGTTGGCTGATTCTGAAGACAACCTGCAGAGAGCAGTCCATCTGTTGAGAATTGTTGCTAATAACTACAATCTAAAAATATCAGACAGGAAAACTAAAGTATTTGGCTTCTGCGGAAATAATACAATAAGAACTAAAATTGTAATAGAGGATAAGATGATTGAACAAGTAAATTCTTTTACTTACCTTGGATGCGATCTCTCTTACATATCCTCCACAGACGTAGAAAACAAGTTAAATAAATTTTTAAGACTTATTGGTACAATTAAACGTACACTCATAAATAAAGTCGACAGAAAAACTGTACTCAAATTTTACAAGACGCTGGCAATACCAACATTGTTATATGGTTCAGAAACGTGGATTCTGACTAGAGCCCAACAGAGAAGAATTGATTCCGCTGAGATAAGACTCTTAAGGCCACTAGCAGGATTTAGACTACAGGACCATAAGAGAAACGAAGATATACGTCGAGAACTGAATATCGAGAGTGTAATAACTATAATTGAAAAATATAGAAATAATTGGTACGACCATATAACAAGAATGCCCAACGACAGGATACCTTTCAGAACATGGTGTTATAGACCTACACGAAGAAGACGAGTGGAAAGACCAAAGAGACGTTGGAGAGACCAGTTTGATGGATAAAATTCTGGAGGCGGAACAGGCCATCGGCCTAAACCTTGAAGTTATTGATGATGATGATGATGATGATGATGATGATGATGATGATGATGATGATGATGATGATGATGATGATGATGATGAGGTACATTATGTACTCAAATAAAATAATTTGGATCCATAAAATAATAAATCCGTCATTAACTGTAATGTCTAGACTCTAGAGTTCCTTTATAATGAGAGTTGAGACGTTGACCCCAACTACAATTAAAATATGTAATGATTTGATAGCACTGAGAATGGAAAAACAAAACTCATATGAGAAATAAAACCATATAGGCCTAACTGTATTATATTGTGTACAAATATTCAACGAATTTGGTATATAATTTTATAATGTATAATAATAATAATAATAATAATAATAATAATAATAATAATAATAATAATAATAATAATAATAATAATGAAAAGCTGTTAACTTGAATTTATTTGAAGCAAAGCGTTATTGGATTATGCAATGTGTGGATCCTGTGTCTCAATTATTATTATCTTAGCGTGTGCTCCACTAACCTCTAGCGCTTGAAAGTGGAACTAAACGCCGACGCAGAGAAATAAAACGGGAAAATTCGCTCAGTGTCCATTCTTTGTAATCCCTATTCGCTGCACAAACGATCTACAACACACAATAGAAACAGCATTTCAACAACAATAAAAACGGCCTACTGGTATATCTACCGATACTAAACACGCAATGTGGGCACAGATGTTAAAGCGTGTATAAATAAACTTAACAAAAAAAACACAACATGGCAGAATAATCAGCGTCGTAATAATAAAATTGTTATTATTTTCCCGGCAGTGTTAAAGCCATCTGGCCTTCTCTTCTACTCAACCAGGATCAAAGCACATACAGAAAAATACAAGTCGTATCCAGCTGTCGTTGAATTCTAAAGTCGTTCATTTTTAATCTGGAACTTTGCTATTATGGACTTAAAATCTCACACTGGTTGGATTCAAGTCAATTTTATTTGTGTATGTATTTATGTTGATACCGACCATTCAAAATTATTTATTTATTTAACTTTGATAAATTTAACTCTTAACAAATAATAATATCTATTTTAGTGTATGGCAGATATAGTAGCTTGCTGTTTTATCTCACGAAAAGTATAGATATCTATTCACTTGACAAATAATTCAACCAAACTGATCTTCATATAGGTCTATATGTTGTTACAGAAGGTAAAGTGACCAATGTACGAGGTGAATGAAAAACTTAAATAAAATATGCGAAAATAATGTACATAAACATTTTTTGTATTCGCTGTGGTTCAGCAAATATACATTGCTTCATATGTAAAGTAACTACATTTACGTAGTGCTGACAAATTAGTATACAATATTTATCCATTACTTAAAAGAACTTGACAATGTTCATTGTGTGACAGAGCAGATGTTATAAATGCTGTTGACTCTCGCACAAGCATTTATGAACGCTGTTTAAATGTATATTGCAAGTTGTTACACAATCTGTGTTGTCGTATACTTCTCAGCTTCATAAATTCTTTGTAGAGATGACCTCTACTTTATATCTTAGAAATGTACGCCATTTCCTTCATACGACCTCATAGAAAAGTATTCCAATGGCGTTGGTCACATCAGAAGCTCATGCTGGCCATGACATAGGACCTCTCCTTCCAATTTAGCGTGCTAAGAAATTATGGTACTTTAAGTACAGGGCGTCTGAAATGTACTGGAGCGCTACATCTAATTGGTACCACATTCGTTAGCGTTTATGTAAGGCAGTGATGTCAAAGCAAGCGCATTTTTCTCACTTTGACATCGTGCGCGGGCATCAAGCGCTAGGAATGAAAGAAAGAAGAATTATGTACTGTATATGAATAAGCAGCCTGTTGGAATAAGAAAACAGTGGTGCACAAACTTCAAACGGAACGTGAATTTTTATGTCGTTATTTTTATATGGCTTCTTTCCGTTTGATATTTTCTATATTGTCTGCAAAACAAAAGTACTAACACCAATTTCTTAATATTGCAGTTGTGTTTTTAACGTTAATAACATAATACCTCTGATTGAGGTTCTGACTGATATGTATATTGTTTGTATGCATATCAAGCCTGATTAGTGGAACATGTAGCTAATCGACATTATCTCCTGGCTTAGTTGCCTCATGAGTGATGCCTTATTGGTATTGGTGTTGGTTAAAACCTATCTCCGGACAGTTGACTAAGCAACAACAACAAAACAAATTGTTAAGAATGAATATTCAAAAATTTCATAGTAGTGCAGTTATACGATACTAAGTGAATGAAACACATCACCCATCACTCATTTTAGAAAAATTTAATGGATCTATATATTCATATGCGGATGGTACAGTAGTTATTTTAAGTGGTTTTTCTTGGCAAGAAGCATATAGAAATGCTAATATAGGTGCTAACATTGTTAAAAAATGGCTTAATTCCAACTTGCTCTGTTTAAATATATCTAAATCAACTTTAGTTCCTTTTTCATTAACAGCGGCCAGTGTTCAAAATTTAAAATTTAGCGATGAATATAGACTAATAATACACAGTGAAAATTGTTTCGATCCCAAAAGTTGTAAATGTCCACCTTTGAAAGAAGCCACGTATGTCAAATATCTGGGTATCATTATTGATCAGAATTTAAAATGGCCTCATCACATTACTTATCTTTGTAAGAGGCTTCGTAAAACAATTTATAAATTCGTTAATCTTCGATGCTACTTACCCATTAGAGTTCTACGAAATGTTTATTTGGCCATTATTCAATCTATCATTCAATATGGTATAATTGGTTGGGGTGGAATTACAAAAATTAATCTTAGTCCGTTAAATTTACTAAAAAACGAATAATTAAAATTTGTTTGAAGAAACGTTTCGATTATCCAACAAAATTAATTTATTCTGAATTTAATGTATTTAATATTGTACAAACTTATAAGTATACGCTGTTAAAATATTATCATAAAAATCGTAATAAGTTTGTATTACAGACACATAATTATGACACAAGACGAAATATTAATTCAACATTAGTAGAACATAAATGTCTCACATCTGCTGGTCTAAAGCATAGCATTAATTCTGGCCCTCGGTTGTACAATGCTTTAACTAAATTACACCCAGAACTTCTAACATGTAACCCACTAACATATAACAAGTAAATTAGTAACGTGTTAATACCTTCAATTTGATTAAATAAATTTATAGACTATGTGTATGAATTAATCAACATGTATTATATTTGTATTCTATAATTTTGAAATATGTATTGTAAATTTTATTTCAACTCAACAATAGGATTTTATTCTTCCAACAATAATTCCTTTCTACAATTCATCTTAAACGCTCTCGTCAACAATAGGATTTTCACTCAACACATTATTCGTTATAGCACTCCACTGACGGCAATGACAATTTACTTGGACTATTACGAACAACAATGAACTGTTAATCTTAACTAATATTTACAAAGCACTATTTACAAATCAGAACTACCAGTTCTCAGTTCACAGTTCTTCTAGCTCAGTCACTCGAGTTCACAGTATCTCGAACCACAGACATTCAGAGACAGTTCACTGTACTCGAACTCAGATCCCTCCAACTACGGTCCACTGCGCTCGAACTCAGGTCCCTCCAACTGCGGTCCACTGCACTCGAACTCAGGCCTTCGGATGCTGTCACAGTTGCGGACGCACACTCGAGCCGAACTCCGGTACACAAGACTGGCTTGCTTGCTCTGGCTTTCTCACTGACTGGCTGACTAATCAACTGAAACTGCTCGAGTTCGCTGGCGTTTCTTCTTTTATAGCGAAATCATAGTTGCGAGAAATTTCTACAGGTGTGCAGAGAATTATCTGCATATCTCCACTTCGCCGGACTTCTGGAAGAGTCGGGAGGGTCCGTCCCCCCTACTCCGCACGCAGCAGTTGAGAAGGCACTCTCTCCGCCGCGCGCCGTACCTCAGCGCTCCGTGAAGCCCGCGCGATCTGCTTTCTTGTGGAACGCTGGTCGTGAGTTCGAATCTCACGTCGCTGTCACATTGCTCCCTCCTTAGGGCTGCTCGTCCCGGGCAGTCCCTTGGTAGGCTGCTAATCGGTCCAGATGCACCACCATCATCTTCCCTCGAGGTTGTCGCTGGATGCGGTACACCACGTCGTTGATCCGGGTCACCACGCGGTATGGTCCATCCCAGGCACGCTGCAGCTTTGGTGATTTCCCTTTGGTCCTGGTAGGTCGATACAACCACACCAGGTCGCCCTCCTGGAATCCTGCAGAGTTGGCTAATCTGTCGTAGCGCACTTTCATCCTGTCGCTGGCCATCTTGAGATGCTCTCTGGCCAGTTGGTGAACTCCATTCAACTTCTCGGTAAGTTCTGCCACACAGTCAGTCGCTGGCTGGTCGGCGCTGGGTGGCGTGCCAAACAGCAGATCACAGGGCAGGCGCAGCTCTCTACCGAAGACCATGTTTGCCGGTGTCATCCCTGTTGTATCGTGGACCGAAGCTCTGCAGGCCTAGAGGAACAGTGGGACTCTGGCATCCCAGTCTCGCTGATGGTTGGACACCACCTTCCGCAGGTGCTCCTCCACGGTTTTGATGTATCGTTCCACCATGCCGTCGGACTGTGGGTGGAGGGGAGTGGTCCTGGTTTTATGCACCCCCAGACGCTCGAGCAATTCTCCCATTAGGTTGGATTCGAAGTTGCGCCCCTGATCGCTATGCAATTCCCGGGGCACCCCGAATCGGCAGATGAAGTTGTCAAGCTGCGCGTCGGCCACCGTCGAAGCCTCTTGGTTGGGAATCGCGTACACCTCTGGCCATTTTGTGAAGTAATCCATGGCGACTAGCAGGTAGCGGTTCCCGCGATCCGTAACCGGGAACGGTCCAGCAACGTCGATGGCGATCCTCTCAAAAGGAGCTCCCACGTTGTACTGCTGCATGGCTCCCCTGCTGCGGGTCCTTGGTCCGCGACTGGCTGCACAGGTGTCGCATCTTCGGCACCATTGTTCCGTGTCGGTTCTCTGATGCAACCAATAGAACCTCTGCCGTAACTTGTCCAGCGTCCTGTTAGCTCCCAGGTGGCCTCCAGTCACTCCAGCATGAGTCTCCTCCAGCACTTCCTTCACCTTGCTCCTGGGCAGGACAAGTTGTTCTATGCGGGTCCTTCCATCGGCCGACTCCCAAATCCTCTTCAGGATACCGTCCTTGACAGTGAAGGATTCCCACTGGGCCCAGTAGCTCTTGGAAGTGGTGCTACGGTTGGCGATATCGGCCCATACTGGTCTCTGGCCGGACTCCACATCACGCAGTAGCTGTCCAATGTTTGGGTCCTCCAGCTGCTCCCTCCTTATGGCGGCGTTATCCCATCCTGGGCTCGGCTGGGCGGCAATTGCTCGGACTGCGTGGGCGCCATCCCGCTCTTCTACTTTCAGGCAGTGTTTGCAGCCATCCGGGCACGGACGTTGTGATAGGGCATCAGCGTTGGAATGTTTCTTCCCTTGTCGGTGTTCAGAGGTGAAGTTGTACTCCTGCAGACGTTGAACCCAACGGGCGGTCTGCCCCTCCAGATTCTTGAAGCCCAATAGCCAGGTGAGTGCAGAATGGTCTGTCCTCAGATGGAATTCCTGGCCATACAAATATTTGTGGAAATGCTTCAGGGCTTCCACAATGGCAAGAAGTTCTCTACGCGTCACACAGTAGTTTCTCTCAACCTTGGATAGTGTTCGGCTGAAGTAGGCAATCACCCTCTCGTGCCCGTCCTGTTCCTGAGAGAGTACTCCGCCGATGCCTACGTTGCTAGCGTCCGTGTCGAGCGTGAACTTCCTTCCAGGGATGGGATATCCCAGTACAGAAGCAGTGCAGAGCGCCTCTTTCAGTGACTGGAAGGATGACTCCGCCTTGTCCGTCCATTGGAATTGTCGTTTCACCTCGGTCAGCTGGGTTAGAGGCTTAGCGATGTTGGCGTACCCAGCTACGAACCTTCTGTAATAAGTGCAGAGGCCGAGAAAACGGCGCAGCTCCTGCTTGTCCCTCGGTCTCGGCCATCCTCTGACGGCTTGTAGCTTCTCCGGGTCCGTGGCCACTCCATTGGTCCCTACTACGTGCCCCAGGTAGCTGACCTTCTTCTGGAACAGATGACATTTCTTCGGGTTCAACTTCAGCCTGGCTTGTCGCAGTCTCTCGAACACTTTCCTCAGGTTCGACAGTTGTTCGCCGAATGTCTTGCCGACCACGATGACGTCATCAAGGTACAGCAAACAGGTGTCGTATGTCAGGCCTCTCATTACGGACTCCATTAGTCTCTGGAATGTAGCCGGGGCCTTGCAGAGGCCGAATGGCATAACGGTGAACTGCCATAGTCCCTGGCCTGTAGAGAATGCCGTTTTCTCCTTGTTCTCAGGATGTAGCGCCACCTGCCAGTATCCTGACTTGAGATCCAACGTCGAGAACCACTCTGCTCCGGCCAGGGTGTCCAAGGTGTCGTCAATTCGTGGAAGGGGAAAGCAGTATTTCCTGGTGACGTCATTCAGTCTTCTGTAGTCCACGCAGAAACACAGGTCCCCATTCTTCTTCTTCACCAGCACTACAGGTGATGACCAAGGGCTGTCGGATTCCTCGATGACCCCTCTTGCTTTCATGCCCTCCAGTTGGCTGTCAATCTCCCTCTGTTTAGCTAGAGGGACGCGTCGTGGAGGTTGTCTGATTGGGCGAGCATTTCCGGTGTCAATGCGGTGCTGAACTTTCTCCGTTCTCCCGTAGTCGTTTTCGGAGAGACTGAAAACGTCTTGAAATTCTGTCAGTAGATCGTGGACTTATCTTCTTTCTCCTTTGCTTAAATTCTCCGCCAATTCTCGAGCCAGCTCTTTCAGTGATTGGTCTAGATCTGGACGTGGTCGGTGACACTCCTCGTTTTCTGTCAGCGACGTCACAGACACCACCGGCTTGACGTTACCTAGTACAGTTCCACTAGGCACCTCCTTGTCCCGATTGGTGACATTCAGGACCCTCACCGGTACCACCTTCTGATTCGGGAGTAGGGATCTGGCCACATAAACCCCATCTATCGGAGTTGTTTGCGAATCGAGGAGCAGGTTTCTCTTAGGTTGTCCGTCCAGTCTTGCCGTCACCACTATCTCGCAGCCTGATGGGATTGTCACTTGATTCTCCAAGGTGAGTCTGCTGGCCATGGGTTGGTCTTCGACGTCCCTCAGGAACACTTCATCCTGACCAAAACGCAGGATACGGCGCCGGACGTCCACCGTTGCATCGAAGATCCGCATGGCGTCGAGTCCCAGGATGACATCTTCAGTAATGTTGGCGACGAACACCCACATCTCCAGTCTCCTCTTTCCCAAGGTCAAATCCAGGAAAACCTCTTTCTGGATGGGCAGGCTCTCGCCCGAGGCAGTACGTAGCTCATATCGGCGCAGCGGCGTTCTCCCAGGTAGGCCACGCACGACTTCCGGTCTGGCGATGGTGAGCGACGCCCCGGTGTCTACCAGTACTCTGCATGGGCGGCCTCTTATCCATCCGTCAGCAATCAGCCCATCATCGCATCTTCTGTTAACCGTCTTCAAGATCAGCCGAGGGGATGGTGATGACGGTGCCGAAGTGCCCCTCATCGCATCGCCCCCTTTTAGTTTTCCTGTTTGTGACCAGATCAGTCACAGTCCCTCCTCAGGTGTCCAGGCTCGCCGCAGGACCAGCAGGTAGGCAATCCTCGTCTTCGTCGCTCGGGTGATTTCGGTTGACGCTCCTCGACGTCGGCCGCCGCGACGCTCCTAATCCGGTGCAATGCCGAGACGTTCGCAGTCAACTTCCATCCTGAGGGCCGCCGCCAGAGCTGCGTTGATGGTGCGATGCTCTGCTAAGAGTAGCTGTTGTCTTATTTCCGGGTCTCGAACTCCGCTGCCGAAGGTGTAGGCCGCCTCTCCAGCGATGAGATCATTAGGTAGGCCCCTGAGGGCCTTATGGGCCAGTTCCAGCGCCATTGCAAATTCTTGCAGGGACTCGCCTGACTGTTGGACCCTCGTTTTTAGTTGGGTCCTAAATGCTGCCGCAAGTTGATGTTCACCATAACGTCCCTCCAGGGCCGCCATTATCTCAGCGGCTGTCCCATCTTCTGGAACGCTGTGAAGAATCTCCGACGCCTGTCCCTGAAGCGCGGCCAGCAGCTGAGTGGTTTTCTCTGCTGGCGTCCACCCATTGTGCTCTGCGATGGCCTCGAACTGGCGACGGAATATCGCCCAAGACGTTGTACCGTTGAACTTCGGCGTCTTGACGTTGTAATGTCTGGCTGAAGGCGATGGTTCCGCAGGGCCACTATATGGAGTCCTCAACTCTGTGGCCGCTTCTTGCATGGCACGTCGAACCTCCTCGGCAACTATCTGTTTCTGTTCTCTAGCCTGGCGATCCACCAACGCGAGGATGTGCTTGTTTTCTTCAGCATGTCGGTCCATCAACGTATGTGCTTGTTTTCCTCGGCGTGTTTGTCCATCACCTCACTCGTCTTGTCCAGCAACTCGCTCGTCTGCTCTTGACGACGCTCGAGATCGCGGATTTTCCGTCGAAATCGTCTACCTCCTGTCGCAATTCGGCTACTGTCTCGTTTATAGTTGTAAAATTCTTGTTTAGGTTGTCAAGATCGGCTTTGAGTTCGTCTTTTACGATGGCGACAATTCCATCTACGTGGGCCGAAACTTCTTTCACTCCGCTTATGTCGCCTTTCACTCCGTTTATGTCGCCTTTCACTCCGCTTATGTCGCCTTTCACTTCGTTTATGTCACTTTTCATCTCCGTTTTCACTTCACTTATGTCACATTTCATCTCCGTTTTCACATCACTTATGTCGTTCTTAACCTCACTGATGTGTCTGTTCATGTCGTTCATGTTATCTTTTACTTCACTGATATCGTTCTTCATTTCTGATTTTACTGCACTTATGTCGTTTTTCATTTGAGCTTTCATTTCCGCGAAGCCTTGCAGGATTTGCTGTAGGTTCTCCATTGTCGATAATGTCCCGATTCTGACACCAATGTAAATTTTATTTCAACTCAACAATAGGATTTTATTCTTCCAACAATAATTCCTTTCTACAATTCACCTTAAACGCTCTCGTCAACAATAGGATTTTCACTCAACACAGTATTCGTTATAGCACTCCACTGACGGCGATGACAATTTACTTGGACTATTACGAACAACAATGAACTGTTAATCTTAACTAATATTTACAAAGCACTATTTACAAATCAGAACTATCAGTTCTCAGTTCACAGTTCTTCTAGCTCAGTCACTCGAGTTCACAGTATCTCGAACCACAGACATTCAGAGACAGTTCACTGTACTCGAACTCAGATCCCTCCAACTACGGTCCACTGCGCTCGAACTCAGGTCCCTCCAACTGCGGTCCACTGCACTCTAACTCAGGCCTTCGGATGCTGTCACAGTTGCGGACGCACACTCGAGCCGAACTCCGGTACACAAGACTGGCTTGCTTGCTCTGGCTTTCTCACTGACTGGCTGACTAATCAACTGAAACTGCTCGAGTTCGCTGGCGTTTCTTCTTTTATAGCGAAATCATAGTTGCGAGAAATTTCTACAGGTGTGCAGAGAATTATCTGGATATCTCCACTTCGCCGGACTTCTGGAAGAGTCGGGAGGGTCCGTCCCCCTACTCCGCATGCAGCAGTTGCGCGGGGGCACTCTCTCCGCCGCGCGCCGTCCCCCAGCGCTCCATGAAGCCCGCGTGATCTGCTTTCTTGCGGAACGCTGGTCGTGAGTTCGAATCTCACGTCGCTGTCACAGTATGTATGTATGTATGTATGTATGTATGTGTATATATATATATATATATATATATATATATATATATATAGCCTATATATAGTCCTACTTTTCACGTGCGATATTATTCTTCTCTGGTGTTAATATTATATTATATAATTCCATTGCCGCTGTAATTTAAATTTTAGTTCCTATTTTATTTTATTTATTTATTTTTATTATTATTTTTTTATTTTATATATTTCTCTTATATTAATATTGTATTATATAATTTCTGTAACTGTAATTTTAATTCTATTTCCTATTTTATTTTATTTTATATTCTCTTTTAGGCCTATTAATATTATATCTGAACTGCGACCGAACACGAGCGCTGGTCATTCGGTCTCAAATTTTGTTAATACTACTGTACCTCCTTTGTTATATTGTTTGTATTATTTTATTTCTTTTTCTCTTGTTTGTTTGTAATTATATTCTTTATTCTGTATATTTAAATTTAAATAAATAAATAAATAAATAAATAAATAAATAAAGTGATATTCCAAAGAAAGAGATTGAGTATGACATTATTCGTGTCTTTAGTCTTATAAAAGTAATCAATAAACTAATCAAAACAATATTGTAGTACAAAGTTACTTAAGTATGTATATGTTTTAAATGTAACTAATATTACATAACGAAACTCTTATCGCATTATGTTTTAAGGTGATATTATTGCGCAACTTCCTATATTGAGAATATTAAATTATTTTCTCGAAATCTGCTGAAGCTATTCAGAAGACGTTTTTACAAAACATAGGCACATATCTTTTGTTTGTGATGTAACAGTAGTTGCTTTGTTAATTCATTTCCTTACAAATATTTTCCCTGCGAATATTTTCAAAATTCTCAATACACTATTTTCAATATGACATATTTACGATATATTAGATTTACAAGAACATTGTTTCAGTACCTGTAAGGCTACTAAATAAACCTATCTGAAAATTTCACTTTTCTGTAAAAAAAAAAAAGTTGAGAAAATATTCATTTTGAATTAAAAAAAGCAAACTTGTGAAAAATGAGCAATAAAATTAAAACTTACATTCTAATAATGCTCCTATACTTCTCAGACAAATAGAAAATTAACATGGATAAAGTTTTAATAATTTCTCTTGCCATTACCCATTGAATCAGTGCAGTATATAGCACGACCAAGCGCCATATTCTACCTCTTTCGTCTGTCTCTTTCCTTTCCGTTGTAAAACGCTCAGGCTCTTCTGAGCTCTAAAGCGCGCGCTTGCGCCTATGGGCATTAGTTGACATGACAGATGTAGGGGCATGGGTGGGCAACTCGTGCTCTCAAACTGTCAACACAACATCTGTTAGGCAGAACGAACTCTGTTCTATCTGTAGTGTCTTTACGCGGGCCTTGTAAGACGTAAGTTCTCTCGAGTCTGCATTAAGCGGCGGCTCGTTATGAGTGAAACAGTATAATCAGATCAGAGCGTTTCCCTTTTATTGATAAATAGGAAAAAAATTACTTTTTGTTAAGACGAAAGTGAAGTTATATAAGACTTACTTACTTAATTACTTACTTACTTACTTACTTACTTACTTACGTACTAGCTTTTAAGGAACCCGTAGGTTCATTGCCGCCCTCACATAAGCCCGCCATTGGTCCCTATCCTGAGCAAGATTAATCCAGCCTCTACCATCATATCCTACCTATCTCAAATCCATTTTAATATTAACTTCCCATCTTCGTCTCGGCCTCCCCAAAGGTCTTTTGCCTCCGGCCTCCCAACTAACACTCTTTATGCATTTCTGGATTCGCTCAAAGGTGCTACATGCCCTGCCCATCTCAAACGTCTGGATTTTATTGTCCTAATTATGTCAGGTGAAGTATACAATGCGTCCAGCTCTGTGTTGTGTAAATTTCTCCATTCTCCTGTATCTTCATCCTTCTTAGCCCCAAATATTTTCCTAAGAAACTTATTCTCAAACACCCTTAATCTCTGTTCCTCTTTCAAAGTGAGAGTCCAAGTTTCACAACCATAGACTACAGAACAACCGGTAATATAACTGTTTTATAAATACTAACTTTCAGATTTTTTGACAGAAGACTAGATGACAGAAGCTTCTCAACCGAATAATAACAGGCATTTCCCATATTTATTCTGCGTTTTATTTCCTCCCTAGTGTCATTTATGTTTGTTACTGTTGCTCCAAGATAGTTGAATTTTTCCACCTCTTCGAAGAATAAATCTCCAATTTTTATAGTTCCATTTCGTACAATATTCTGGTCACGAGACATAATCATATACTTAGCCTTTTCGGGATTTACTTCCAACCCAATCGCTTTACTTGCTTCAAGTAAAATTTCCGCGTTTCCCCTAATCGTTTGTGGATTTTCTCCTAACATATTCACGTCATCCGCATAGACAAGAAGCTGATGTAACCCGTTCAATTCCAAACCCTCTGTGTTATCCTGAACTTTCCTAATGGCATATTCTAGAGCGAAGTTAAAAAGTAAAGGTGATAGTGCATCTCCCTGCTTTAGCCCGCACTGAATTGGAAAAGCATCAGATAGAAACTGGCCTATACGAACTCTGCTGTAAGTTCCACTAAGACACATTTTAATTAATCGAACTAGTTTCTTGGGAATACCAAATTCAATAAGAATATTATATAAAACTTCTCTCTTAACCGAGTCATACGCCTTTTTTAAATCTATGAATAACTGATATGCTGTACCCTTAAACTCCCATTTTTCTCCAATATCTGTCGAATACAAAAAATCTGATCAATAGTCGATCTATTACGCCTAAAACTACACTGATGATCCCCAATAATTTCATCTACATATGGAGTTTATCTTCTCAAAAGGATATTCGACAAAATTTTGTACGACGTCAACAAAAGTGATATTCCTCGAAAGTTACTACAGTTAGTTTTGTCCCCCTTCTTAAAAATAGGTACGATTATGGACTCCTTCCATTGTTCTGGTACAATTTTCTTTTTCCCAAATTGCAAGTACAAGTTTATAAATTTCGCTAGATAATGCGCTTCCACCCTCTTGTATTAATTCTGCTGGAATTTGATCAACACCTGGAGACTTGTACTTTTTCAGATTTTCTATCGAAATTTCGACTTCCACACTTTGTGAAAAAAAAACAAGTTATACAGGCCTATATTATATTATGTCCACTACACTTTCTTACGCATAACATTTTAACTATCAGAAAATATTTTAGAAATAGATATGGCGAAAGGTTTGGTAAATTAATTCTGTATGGACCTCCAAGAGAAAGCTTCATATGAACTAAAGAAAAAAATGGGATATCAACAAAGTGAGACCGATATCATATGTCATCAGCACGTTGTGCATGCGAGTTACAGAATTGCGCGACATATGGTCGACCAGCTAAAAGTATTTGCAGATATATTAGACTATATTTAAAATGTGGCAGTATCAAGCAGAACACAAAAAAAAATTACTTTCCTTCACTAGAAACTGTCATGAAGAGTGATGAAGAAAATCTTATCAAATATAAGGCTCTTCTCCAAGACCTTACAACAGAATTCACTGGTAGGTTTGGAGAGATTGTGACAATGGATAAGAATTCCACATAATGCTTCCAAATTTGGACCGAGATTTAATGCAAGAAGGAAGTGTCAAACCTCCAAACGTACAGAAAGATCTGAGAAGTAAGTTTATTTCATTTTCCGTGATATGTAAATAATTATTCCCTTGAATTTGTGTCTGTTTAGGAATGTAGGATAATATCTTCTGAAAATAAGGGAACCTCTTTAATGTATAAACACTTGTAATCGCTCACGTTTCAAATACGACAAATATTAACAAATGGTATAGTAATAAATAAGTATTGCAGTTACTGGTTTATTTGTTGTAGCTTGAAAAGGTTGTGTTCAATTTATGCTTTCAGTACTAAATAATATCGTATTCTAATTAAGAAAGCTTTGCAAGAATATAATTTTCGTATGTGTGTTTAGCTACAGTCTGTATAAAAATACTGTAATTATTCTACCATGCGTCATTCTGAAATACAAATCATGGATTAGACGTCACGACCATCTGCATGAGCCGCCACAGTGCACCGTGACAGTGACCTGATTCTGTAGCATAACTACAAACAACTTGTAACTGCTGCAGCTAGTCTGTCTGTCTTTCATTGCATCAAGGTTTTTAACACTTCGTGAGCACGAGCTGCCCATCTATGTATAAGGGCATATGGTTCAGTTGTGTGCGCAACTGTCAGAAAATAGTTATAAACTTTATCTGGTACAAATAAAACGCATTTATCATGTTCTCTGCTTTGCACCATGCCTTTTGATATTTTCTAAATCGTAGCGAACACAAAAAAATATATAGGCTACATTAATTACTCCACTCGAGCTGCTCTTTCACCTCCTAGATCATTGATCTTAACTTTTGAAATACTCTGTGTGATGCAGGCTATTATGGAGTAACTTTCATAGACATTGGCAGAACGGTACATAGATTCATTAGAAGTTAATGTGCCTAAATGTACCCGCTTAAAACCAGGTTACTGCATTTATTTCCTTGATTTTAAGTTCTTTCAAGATTTTCGATTAATTACGTTTGAAATTAAAATGTGTTTTTTAAATGTATGAAGTTGTACTTAAAATATTTTAGTATCTAGCGTAAAGTTGCCTAAATTCGTGATACCCCTAAACCCGTGACCTTTTTTTTTTTTTTTTTAAATTGAATGTCAGTCAAAGCTTTACCGTCCGGCCATGGCGCCAGACATGATTCTCGAAAAAGTGCATCTTTCGCCTACTTTTGAGACACTCAGTGAAAGAAGAGTATCACGGAATTAAGGGTATCACGGAATTAGGTTGCTTTACCCTACATGAAAATTCCGACATAAACACTATTGTAATGAAAGACATTCTACCGCAGCATTTAAAAGATATCTGGGATCTCTCATAAGCTACAGATAATTAAAATGTTCCTGAGGTTTCGAAAACCAATTTGTTTATGTTCTCTCAAAATAGAAACTGGAGTAAAATTAAGTATGGTGATCTATATTTGCTATAATGTTACGAAGTAGCTACTTCCTTGTATGGTTTCGTAGACTGTAACAAACTGTATCATCAACATAGCAATAATTCTAGATAAAAATGGCAGAGGAATAGAAGCTGGTGACCTGTTACTGTTAAATTCTAACATACAATTCTCCTCAACGTAGAATGAGGTACCATAAATCAGTAACAAAATGTTCAAGGAAATTAGTTCAGAGGTAGGAGTTCATTGCAATGAAGTCGTAATAATATTTGGAAACAATGGCTTAGAACTACGGTGAATTCTGATCTAGGTAAATACTGTAAGTTTAGCTGAGCTGGCACTGTAATCAACTTTATCAAAAGTGTCATTTCTCTGTGCTTGTAGGCTACTTCTATATTTCTGCCGGCGTCTTGTGAAATGCGGGAGTTTATCAGTTGGGCGTACGGAAAGTTTTTATCTGAATTTTGTGCATCAGTTACGCGCAGTGGTTACTTGTGAGTAGTCATCAGTTGCGTGCAGTTATTATAATATTCTAGCAACATTTCCTTTTCATTTCATAGAGACTTAGGACTCTCTGCACGTTATTGGCAGGTGTGGTTAAAAATATTTGTTTCAATCGTACCATGTAGTTGGTACTCGTCAAAGGAATAAAATGATCATATCATAAAGTTGGTACTCGTCAAAGAGAACAAAAATCTTCCATTAATTCCATTGTTGAATAATATGTGCGAAGCATTTTCATTAAGTTATGTTCTTACTTTTCAAGTTTTAACTGTGCACCTCCAGGCCACTCCTCTTTGTGTTTCATGATCTCTTCTAAACTTATTTCCATTTAGTATTACCCTAGATCATATATATCTTATGATATCTTATGATGATTTGCCAGATTTAACGCGTTGCAAATATTGAATACAATGTATTCCTCTGTATTTATTTTTATTTTTTGTTTCTTATTTTTATTGTGTAATCTTGTAAATCGTGTTTATTTATCACTTAACACCAATATGTATATCACTGTGTTGTTTTTTATATTATTTTTATTATTAGTCTATTATTTTTTATTGTGTACATTTTATTCAATTGTCGGTTACTGGTTTAATTATGTGAATCCTACTTACTTGTAATCTAATACTAATATGTATCCCAATATGATTATTTTTATTTTTACTGTGTACATTTTCATTGAATTATCGACTTCTGTTTTTGTGTGATTCGTATTTGATTCTAACAGCATTAATATGTATTCCACTATGTTTATTTTTCAAATCATTCTTTGTTATAATGTTAGCATCCAACTTTCAACTAATGTATTTTTTAAAGAAATCACTGTAATAGTATTGAAGTTCATGCATTTCCAACATCTCAAGTACAATTAAGTAAACATTAAACTTACAGTTCACAGATGGAGAAGGATTTTTCGATGTGGCTAGTGCATTCCTCAGAGGCTTGCTTTTTTTTTTTTTTAAGCATCCTTGGGGTGTAACTCGATCAGCTATTATTCCATTATCAGCTGAAATATTTAAGAGAGGGATATATGCTTATATTCAGACCTTTCTGGGTTTAGCCTACACTACCTACACTGAATAAACCAGTAATTTCACTTAAAACTTACTTTCATTACACTGTGTAGACACCCGTACAGTAGAAGACCTTCATCTGCTGCACCAGCTAACTCTGTAATATTTTAAGAGTGGAATTAATTCTTAAGATATTTAATTCTGGAGAAAGATGATGTTTTATCATAAAGGTGTGGACACTTCAAAGTCAGCAGCTGTAACAGTATTGTATTTTCTAACGTGCTATTAATCCAAACTCATTTTTAACAATAAGAAAGTAAAGCTGCAATAAAAAAGAGAGAGAAAAAACCAAGCAAATAGTTCTATTGTAAATAGAGTGTAGTCAGTTTCTGTTTTATCTTATGAAGAGATATTTTTCAGTTTTTCTGTACACAAGAAATCATTCACAAGTTTCAAAGTGAGAATCCTCACAGTAGAATTGAAATACAACTTAACATAATGTGGCCTAATCTGATTACAAACCCATTACAGAGAAATCTCAAAATAAATTCTTCAGTTTAGTGTACTTTCTATTTTAGGCCTACATTTATAATTTTCAAATTCCCACTCAACTCCCACATAATATTATAATACAATGATGTTTACTTTTTATGACATCCATTTCTTGTGACCATTTCACCATTATGTACAATTTATATTTTAACTATTTTTTTTTTAATTTTTGCATCTAATTTATCTACTGCTTGCTGCAGATTTCATATAGTATGTATGTTAGATTTATTTTCAACATGTTGGCTGAAAATGTGTTTACATGTTACAGCTATTTCAGATTGGAAAAGTAAGCATCATACGTAGAATGTGAAAGAACGTTTTGTAGTATAAATCAAATTACCTGGAGATATTGTTGGGATGTCCAGTTTCACTTCAAAAACTAAACAATTGCACTGTGAACCTGAATGGTACTGTAAATAAAAAAGAAATAATAGTATTATAATGTAATACCGACATTAAATTAAATTTGTATAACAATTTTCAAGAATCTAATATTTTTTTTATCTCTAAAGCTCATCATCTCTTCTTCTGACTCTTAATTCCTTACACACTAACCTCATTCGTGTTATTAGCTGCACTGGTATCAGTGGAACTTGGTTTAGTTACTACTTCGGCTGTAACAAAAGTAAGTAAATAAATAAATAAATAAAAAGAATTCAAACTTGTGTTATACAATTTCCTCTGCTTATTATTTAATAATTGTATAATTTAACATATAAGTGAACTTATGCATTGAATATGAATCAAAATCACTGAGAAATCACTCAATTGATAGGAGAATTAAATCACTTACCTTGGCTAAGTTTGGATTTGGTTTTGCTTCAGTTGGAGGGGCTCCAATTGTTTGTAGCCTGCATTGTCTCTCTGCAGCAGCAATTTTATTTGTGTTCTTTTCCAAGAATTCAAATTTGCTTCTCAGCTGTTTTCAGGTCCTTGTATTTGTGCTGATGTTACTATATTCTTCCCATGCTTCATTCTATATTACCAAAAAGGAAGTAAAACTAGGTTAATTCCATATGCAACCTACAACATTAGAAAATATACTGTATTTCTCTTTTTCCCTTATCTAAGTTTCTATACCTAAATAAGCAAAAGCTTTTAATGGACGATTGTCAGTACAATATCAAACATATGACTATACTGTACATAGAAACTTTGGAAAAAACTTAATATCTGCTGTTTCTGTGTTATTTTACGAGATGTTGAATGTGCATAACAAACAGATAGGCCTATTGCATTTTAGTGGAAACGTCTCTCCACCTCATGCTGTTCTTTTAAAAAATAATGTTAGGCCCTATCTGTGATCGAATGGTATTATGGGCCTAATACAAAATATCCGCCCATTTATTAACAGTAAAATACGTAGGCCTAACATACTGAAATATTGGTAATTTGCTAGGAACAGTGTACCTTGCTGTACTAATGTTGGTTAGAAATCCCAGGCCAAAGACATCATTCATTATTATCAGTACCAGTGAACTTTTCTTTTTTAAACGAGTTATTGTGCCTTCGACCCATGATTTGAAGCCGTGAAGTACGCTATTTCTAAAAAAATTACCGAAATAGGCCCTATTCACTAATAATGTAGGCTATACAACAAACTGAAAGCACACTTAATATTAATTGCAATACAAAAATAATTGCCACCTACACTTCTTGTGCAGTTACACATGAATAAAACAATGATTATGGAGAAAAACGCACTTTTGCTGGAATCCGCACCCGTCCTGTTTAGGCCTACTAATTAAAACCAAAATACTATCATATGGTAGGAATTATTACTATTCGAAAAGAAACATAACCTTTAAAATCTTACCTTTTGCTTCCATGTAAAGTTTCTTCATACAGTATGTGTAATTTTCTGTTCTTCACTCTGTTATTTTTTGGCTGGAGCTTCAGTATTATAATAAATAATAACAATAATGCTTACAATAAAACCTCAAAATAAATAGTATCATATAAACACGGAACATTAACATGAAATACGCGGGGAAAGGTATACCAACGCAATAAATTTCACTACATTTTCAGTAACTTCATTGCCAACGTAACAAAAATGTTACTATATCTTCCGTATAACAATCTTGCAGTTAAAATCTGCTGGTAGTACAGAACAAAATATTTAACTTCCAGATTGCTAAACTGCAGTATACGAATCTGGAGCTTTAACAGGCGATCGTAGTACAGGCCCTTAGTAATTAAGTTGAAAGTGGACTCTTAAATGAAAGTAGAGTCGGGCAGACTGCCTCATATTATCGCCCGTTCTCGGTTGCGTAATCACCGCAGTCCCGAGCAGTGCGCGAGTACCTAACGTAGCCAAATGACTCATTGATAGAGAACACGAGATTCTCTTGGTCCCGGGATTACCGATACTAGATCATTCCCGACAGTCTCGGAGGTCTAGGCGGGACTGTAGTACTGATAAGAAAGCGATATCGCTCGGGCCGTGGTTCTATAGGAAGCATTGGCTTATACATTTCCCGGTCCTATATATATCATGTCGTAGCTCCTATAATACTTAATCAATCGCGCTGTAATTTTTTGGATTGATAGCTCAATGTATAAGGAAAGCATAGAAAAACAAATCGAACTGAAAGTATTTTTTGGAAAGTGAAAAAAAAATATGTATTAACTTCGATGGAGATTGATCTGTTCAGATTTCACCTCTGGTAAGCGGCAAACTTTTTTGTTTTTCACGTTAGATGGGGGGTCAAAGCGAGAGAAATGTTGAGAAAGGATGGAAATTACTTTTAAAAGTGATGGCCACTCAACATTTTTACTGGTTCTCGAATAACGGCGAGTTAACCTGTTAGCGCAGGACTCATGACTCAAACGTTTGTTCCGTAAAATTTGTACGGAACCTTTCAACGCATGAAAACTCGTTATTGTACGGATAGTATTAATTGGTATTTTAATATAGGTAGTTGAAAATGAGGCTATATAGTCCAAGATGGTTTACACTTTATAGTAACTAGGCTATCTTTTATAGCAACTAAATAAAAAAAAATAGTTTGTAACACAATGATATGAGACATGAAAATATTAAAAGCTGGTTCACAATAAACCGAAAACGGAAACGGCAACGAGAACTAGAACGGAAATATTTTTAAAATAAATGTATTTAAAGGTAAGCAGTCACAATTAACTATTCTGAATGCTCACATTTAAATACTGTACATTTATTTTAACATTATTTCCGTTCTCGTTTCCGTTCCCAGTTTATTTTTTTTTTCAGTAGGTTATTTTACGACGCTTTATCAACATCTTTGGTTATTTAGCGTCTGAATGAGATGAAGGTGATAATGCCGGTGAAATGAGTTCGGGGTCCAGCACCGAAAGTTACCCAGCATTTGCCCATATTGGGTTGAAGGAAAACCCCGGAAAAAACCTCAACCAGGTAACTTGCCCCGACCGGGAATCGAACCCGGGCCACCTGGTTTCGCGGCAGACGCGCTGACCGTTACTCCACAGGTGTGGATTTCCCAGTTTATTGTGAACCAGCCTATACTATAGAAAACTACACTTTCTATTGGTATGCACGTTATAAATTATTGTTACAGAACAATCATTATTGTATTCTAGCCATGTTACAATATAAAATTATATAGGCCTATGTTATAGGAACGAGAATAACAAATTAAGAATTAATCAGATTTCTAATACTTGTACCTAATGATAACTTACAAGACAGTAATAAATAATAACCATCAAAATAATCCTGATAATCATAATCTTAATCATCCTAATCATTACGATAATGATGATGATAACAGTAATACTAATGATAATAATAATAATAATAATAATAATAATAATAATAATAATAATAATAATAATAATCGCTGTAGAGTAACGGTTAACACACCTGACTGAAAAGATCGGCTTCCGGTTCGAATCTTGGTTGGGACAAGTTAAGACTGGTTCACAATAAACCGAGAACGGAAACGACAACGATAACGGAAATATTGTTAAAATAAATACATTTAAATGTGAGCATTTACAATTAACTTTCACGTTCCCGTTTCCGGGCTCCGACAATCTTCTCGTTAATTGTGAATGTTCACATTTAAATACATTTATTTTAGCACTAGCTGTACCCGTGCGCTCCGCTACACCCGTTAGAAATAAATATAAAGTACCGGTAATTACATAATTAAAATAGGACATTGGGTCCAGGGAACATTCGTGTTTGATAGAAGAATAAATCGTTTAATATGTTACTTAATTTAAATTGTATTTAAATAATTAAAATGCTATCATTTTGGTCCAGAGACCACTCATTTGGTGCAAATATAACTTGTTTAACATTTTTCTAAATTAGTCTTGAATGCATCCTTTAATAAATCACTCCAAATTAATAGAGTTGATTGTGTAAAAATGTAAGAATTCACGATCTCCTATGCACTACTGTCATAGAACGAATAAATTTGTTTTTCTTCCTACTAAAAAATTTAATATTTTGCACATAGCAGTTACGGAACAACGACACTATAATCTGAGGCGGCGGTGGAAATGTATTGTATTGTTATTTTAAAACTCTTTTATATCCTTAAATATCAGTCCTATCAAAATTTTGCTTGGAATAAAACATATCGAAAATCATTTTTGAAGAAACTTTTGTTATGTAACATTTTTCACAAAAATCAATAATAAGCGAGATATTTTGGTTTATTCAATTCAGGCCCCCTTGCAACCGCCCTTTTAAATAAAGTATTTTGAATGCTACATAGCCTAAAATCTAAGTTATAACGAACTTAATTTATATTCCAATTTTCACTGAAATCCGTTTAGCCATTATCGCGTGAAAAGGTAACAAACATCCAGACAGACAGACTTAAATATCAGTCCTATCAAAATTTTGCCTGGAATAAAACTTATCGGAAATCATTTTTAAAGAAATTTTTGTTATGTAACATTTTTCACAAAAATCAATAATAAACGAGATATTTCGGTTTATTTAATTCAGGCCCCCTTATAACCCCCCCTTTTAAATAAAGTATTTTGAATGCCATATAGCCTAAAATCTAAGTTACAACGAACTTAATTTATGTTCCAATTTTCATCGAAATCCGTTAGGCCATTATCGCGTGAAAAGGTAACAAACATCCAGACAGACAGACAGACATACAAACAAAAATGTCAAAAAAGCGATTTTCGGTTTCAGGATGATTAATTAATTATATATGTTAACACCAATTATTTTTGGAAAAGAGAAAATTACCAGAAAAATTTCGCTGACAGATTTATTATTAGTATAGATTATTTCTCGTTGTCGTTTCCGTTCCCGGTTTATTGTGAACCAGCCTTTACCTGGCTGAGGTTTCTCGCCTCAACCCATTGAGAGCAAATGCTGGGTAACTTTCGGCGCTGGACCCTGGACTCATTTCGCTGGCATTATCATCTCATTCAGACGCTAGATAGCTATAGCAGTTGATAAAGCGTCGTAAAGTAACTAATTTAATAATAATAATAATAATAATAATAATAATAATAATAATAATAATAACCCTCTTTTATTCTCTGTTGTTATGATAAAGCAAATATAAATGACACTCAGGAGGAAACGCAGAATAAATATGGGGGGAAATGCCTGTTATTATTCGGTTGAGAAGCTTTTGTCATTCAGCCTGCTCTCAAAAAACTTGAAAGTTAGAATTTATAAAACAGTTACATTACCGGTTGTTCTGTATGGTTGTGAAATTTGGACTCTCACTTTGAGGAACAGAGGTTAAGGGTGTTCGAGAATAAGATTCTAAGGAAGATATTTGGGGCTAAGAGGGATGGAGAATGGAGGAAGTTGCACAACGCAGAACTGCACGCATTGTACTATCACCTGACATAATTAGGAATATTAAATTCAGAGGTTTGAAATGGGCAGAACATCTAGCATGTATGGGCGAATCCAGAAATGGATATAGAGTGTTAGTTGGATGGCCGGAGGGAAAGGACGTTTGGAGAGGCAGAGACGTAGATGGGAAGATAATATAAAAATGAATATGATGGTAGAGACTGAATTAATCTTGCTCAGGATAGAGACCGATGGCGGGCTTATGTGAGAGCGGCAATGAACCTCCGGGTTCCTTAAAATGCATTTGTAAGTAATTATGATCAATTTGTGAAAGGCTCTACTCTATTTCGTAATTCTGTCTTTCCTCTTGCAAAAGCGTTTCCATTTCACATTCAGAATTTTATCAGTTGGGAAACAAAAATATCTTTTGTCAGAGTCTTTGGTTCTTTATAATAATATAAATAAGTATTAATTATTTTATTTCGTCCTTACACAGCGCAATAATTACCCATGCTGATGAAGATGCCGTTGCATAACAACGAAACGTCCAGATGTGAACGCGCAATATAATAATACAGTCGTGTGATATCCATTACTATAGCGTATACAAAACACTATCGAATGATTAAATATGGAATGTCAACGAAATGCTGATAGCGAGAAAGTATATCATAGCTCCAACCATAACTTGTTATTGTTTTAGACTAGCTTAGGATTAGGTAACGACTGAATGTGCTGCATTATTTTGCTTCTCCAGAAAGGCAATAAGTAGTTCATTAAAATAGTGTGACTTCTGTAAGAATGTAGACAATCATAATGTGCTGTATTATTGCATACCACACTGCTGTGCCTTCTTAAATTACTTCATGGACATTAATATTTCAGAAAGAGTCACGAATTGCAGTGATGAGCGGCAATTAAGCCGGCAGTCAGTGTACGCATTTCATAACGATAAGTCGGCCGTGCGATAACAGGCCGGGACCCGGTATTCCTCGTTCCCGAGAGTGCCAATCTCGAGAATACGATTCTCGGAACTGGCGTTATCGGCCAGCCAGTCTCGCCTACGAGACGAGCGGGAGTAAGAGGCTGTTTGCCCGACTCTAAATGATAGGTTACCCATATGTTGAGCTTCTAAGGCCAATCAATATGGCAAACCTTACGATGCAAAATATTACTGCTCTTTGGGTGATTCGGGTCACTATTTTAAGGGTGAAAAGGGTCAGAATATTTTTAACTGATTTCACTGTAATATGGTTTTTATTTGTCCTAAATGGGGAAATACAGAAGGAAGACCCAGTCTTTATGATTGGAGGAGTATATGTAGAGGGCAATGAAAGCTTATCTTGAAGTACGAAGCTCTTCAATGTATCACATTACTGCCTACAAACACATCTGGAAAATGAGGTCAACCAACAGGTAAAGAATAGAGGAGGACAAACCGTATTCTCAGTTGACCAATAAAAGCAATTTGCAAATAGAATACTTAGGCCTAAACTTTCAGCTTGTGGATTTGAACTGAATGTTCGATATTCGATGTTCGATGTTCGATATTCGAAAAGGTGCCCATCGGTGCCCATCATCATCATCATCATTATCATAATCGTCAGGAGATGAATCATCAGGTGAATATGACACTGCATGTGGTTTTTGCAATGTTAAATAGAGTGATCCTGTTTCTTTAAAGCTCGGAAACTGGGTACAATGCATGGGAAAGAGGAATGAGTGGTACCATGAAAATTGTGTTACAGCTGAGAGTAAGAAGAGATTTATTTATGGAAGATGTTCATTGAATAATTAAAACAGGACATTTGTTGCTTGTGATGAATAATTAGTATTAAATATACAAGGTGAGCCATAATTATGTTGGGAAAACGTATGAGCGTGCTCCTGGGTAAAAAATAAGAACAATTCCTTATATGAAAATTTGACGAAAATAGTTATTTTCGTTTTCATAAGCATCTGATCATAGTATGTTTTTGTTTTGATTTTGTACCAGTGTTTGTTTACAAAAGAACACAGTAACAATACAGTAGTGCAGTGTTTTTTGTTTTGATTGGGACTCGGTTGTCCAGTCCCTTGGCCACCCAGATCACCCGATTTAACCCCAATAGATTTTTACCTTTGGGGTCACATGAAGACTGTCGTCTATTCAACACCAGTGAATAAAGCAGAGGAGCTATTGCAACGTGTTGAAAATGCATGCCAATTGATCAGTGATGACAACATGGTGTTTGAGCGAACTCGCCAGTCGTGTGTACGTCGTGCTCAGGCATGTGAAACTATGGAGGGGGGCACACTGAGCGTCTTTGTAAACGTTAAATGACAAGTTTCCCAACATGTACTTGTGACACAACAAAAAAGAACAAAAAGAAAGTATGACCATTTCTTCAATAAATAAGCATTTTCCGTCAAATTTTCATGTAAGGAATTGTTCTTATTTTTGATCCAGGAGCACGCTCACGCGTTTTCCAAACATACTTATGACTCAATCTGTATAATTTGTGTGGATCTGAATCTTCATAAGTATTTTAAATTGTAGAAGTTTACGAATAAAAATGAAAAGTATGAATGTTTTCATTCGCCCATCTTGATGGCCCTATTCACCCTGGCTGCTTAGGGTGAAAAGGGTCATGCAGTACTTTGTTTAATTTCTAAACATGCTAAATTGCTGAAGAGTTAATTTAATATAGACATTTAAACGTGTAGCTAAAACTTCAATCTTTCTGACGAAGTATCACGCTTTTGCTTTGATGCTAAGTTATGTGAGTTATTAGAGTAAATATGAATTTTGACCCTATTCACCCTTGCTTATCCTACTTGTTTTATAAGTAGCTACATAAATTAGTTTCAAAATTTCTTTCCGTACTTTATATATTAGTTTCCGCCTAATGATATATTTTTTTTCTATGTATAACTTAATCAGAATAGTAGGGTAAACAAGGGTGAAACGGGTCACCAGATGAATCGGGTCAGTTTTGAAAATACCGCTCTGTAAGCCAAAGAACAAAGAATACTGGATTGTGCGCTAGCTATCGTTGAAGTTGGGAACTTCTTCAATGCAGAAAGGCGGGAAAGCAATATAACTGCATTGTTTTCGGTGCGGTGTTTGAAGTAGAAAATTGTTATTGTAACGATAAGTAGCAATATTTAATTTTATTTCTTGAATTGTAGTGTTTATTCAATCTGCGTTTTACCAGTTATTATTATGATACTTATATGATTTAGTAATTAAGTTGAAAGTGGATTCTTAAAGGACAGGTTACCCATATGTTGAGCTTCTAAGACCAATCAGTATGGCAAACCTTACGATGCAAAATTTTACTGCTCTTTGGGTGATTCGGGTCACTATTTTAAGGGTGAAAAGAGTCAGAATATTTTTCATTGAAATAGGATTTATATTTGTCGAAAATGGGGAAATACAGAAGGAAGACGCAGTCTTCCTGATTGGAGGAGTATATGTAGAGGGCAATAAAAGCTTATCGTGACGTACGAAGCCAGCGTCACGCTGCGGCGCTCTTCAATGTGCCACATTACTACCTACAAAGACATCTGGAAAATGAGGTCAACTAACAAGTAAAGAATAGGGGAGGATAAACTGTGTTCTCAGTTGACCAATAAAAGCAATTTTCAAAGAGAATTCCTAGGCCTAAACTTTCAGCTTGTGGGTTTGAACTGAATTTTCGATGTTCGAAAAGGTGCCCATAATCATCATCATCATCATCATCATCATCATCGTCAGGAGATGAATCATCAGATGAATATGACACTGCATGTGGTTTTTTGCAATGTTAAATAGAGTGATCCTGTTTCTTTAAAGCTCGGAAACTGTGTACAATGCATGGGAAAAGGGAATGAGTGACACCATGAAAATTTTGTTGGAGCTGAGAGTAAGAAGAGATTCATTTGTGGAAGATGTTCATTGAATAATTGAAACAGGACATTTGTTGCTTGTGATGAAGAATTAGTATTAAATATACAAGGTGAGGCCATAAGTATGTTTAGCAAACTTGTAAGCATGCTCCTGGATAAAAAAAAATTAGAACAATTCCTTATATGAAAATTTGACAGAAATAGTGATTTTCGTTTTCATAAGCATCTGATCATATTATTGTGTTGTTTTTGTTTTGATTTTGTACCAGTGTTTGTTTACAAAAGAACACAGTAACAAGACAGTAGTACATTGTTTTTGTTTTGATTGGACGCGTTGGTCCAGTGCCTTGGCCACCCAGATCACCCGACTTCACCTCATTAGATTTTTACCTTTGGGGTCACTTGAAGGCTATCGTCTATTCAACACCAGTGAATAATGCAGAGGAGCTATTGCAACGTGTTGAAAATGCATGCCAATTGATCAGTGATGAAACATGGTGTTTGAGCGAACTCGCCAGTCGTGTGTACGTCGTGCTCAGGCATGTGAAACAATGGAGCGGGACACACTGAGCGCCTTTTGTAAACGTTAAATGACAAGTTTTTCAACATGTACTTGTGACACAACGAAAAAAGAACAAAAAGAAAGTATGACCATTTCTCCAAAAAAATAAGCATTTTCCGTCAAATTTTCATGTAAGGAATTGTTCTTATTTTTGTTTCAGGAGCACGCTCACGCGTTTTCCAAACAAACTTATGACTCACGCTGTATAATTTGTCTGGATCTGAATCTTCATGAGTATTTTATTGCACAAGTTTACGAATAAAAATGAAAAGTATGAATGTTTCCATTCGCCCTTCTTGATGACCCTATTCACCCTGGCTGCTTAGGGTGAAAAGGGTCATGCAGTACTTTCTTTAATTTCTCAATATGCTACATTGTAGCAGAGTTAATTCTAATATAGACATTTAAACGTGTAGATAAAACTTCAATCTTTCTGACGAAGTATCACACTTTAGGTTTGATGTTAAAGTTATGTGAGTTATTAGAGTAAATATGAATTTTGACCCTATTCACCCTTGCTTACCCTAATATGCGTTACAAGAGCGGTATGTTGATATTTTCATGTTCGAGGAAAAGATTGAAAAAGCGAAACGTAGTTGAGCTTTTTTAATTTCGGAGTACATGAAAACAAACATACCGCTCGTGTATCGTACTTTATTTTGTGCGAAGATCGTTTATTACTTACCTGAAAGAGAAATTTCTAATTAGTTGCAATGAAATCTCCATCTTGGTTTCTGTTCAATGACGGCAATTTTGGAAAGCAAAAATATCTCTCTTCAACATTGTTGCTATAAAATGTTTTCTGTGTTTACTATACTCCAGCAGGCCGTGATATACGTCTGTCTTTTTTTTCCCCAGTCTATAAATGCGAACTTAAAACAAATGGTAAGGTTATGTAATGATTTATTTTTCATTTTAATATTTTAACAATATTTTTTATATAACATATTGCAGTAATAACATCGGCATCTGGAATCTTGTTGATTTTTTCACGGCTTCCTTAATGTTACTTGCATCACGAATGAATAACTTTAGTGGAGTAGTAGAGTTTACTTAATTTTTGCAAATATTTAAAAACAATAATTAACAGTGCAATTTAAGTGAAATTGCAGTGGTAAGTTTCCAATTTATAATTATTACTATGTTAAACGTCTCTAAAAATAATATATTAAAAGACTAAAGCAGTAAAATGAATGTCGCGCTTAAGCAGTAAGAAGAGGGAAATTGTTATGTGTGTTACGTTGGGAATACTGAATGTTGTATTTCACACTTACCGCGTATTGGTTTTGTGCGGAAAGCAAGCAAATACGCACGATCTCGCACAAAAATTATTTCCTCACATTCCAGTGAAATATCAGGATTTGTGGCCTGTCTCCTCCTTTCACTCGACTCCACAATTTCAGAGGTGACTTTTTTAAAGTTATTTGACATTAAAAACGGAAATCCTGTGTATTTATTAACCATCTAATAGTAATATACGTTACAAGAGCGGTATGTTGACGTTTTCATGTTCGAGGAAAAGATTGAAAAAGCGAAACGTAGTTGAGCTTTTTTAATTTCCGAGAACATGAAAACGAACATACCGCTCGTGCATCGTACATTATTTTGTGCGAAGATCGTTTATTACATACCTGAAAGACGAATTTCTAATTAGTTGCAATGAAATCTCCGTGTTGGTTTCTGTTTAATGACGGCAACTTCGGAAAACCAAAATATCTTTCTTCTATTCTGTGTTTACTATACACCAGCAGGCCGTGATATACGTCTATCTTTTTTTTCCCCCAGTCTATAAATGCGAACTTAAAACAAACGGTAAAGTTATGTAATGATTTATTTTTCTTTTTAATATTTTAACAATATTTTTTATATAACATATTGCAGTAATAACATCGGCATCTGAAATCTTGTTGATTTTTTCACGGCTTCCTTAATGTTACTTGTATCAGGAATGCAATAAGTTTCGTGGAGTAGTAGACTTTACTTAATTTTTGCAAATATTTAAAAACAATAATTAACATTGCAATTTAGGTGAAATTGCAGTGGTAAGTTTCCAATTTATAATTATTACTATGTTAAACGTCTCTAAAAATAATATATTAAAAGACTAAAGCAGTAAAATTAATGTCGCGCTTAAGCAGTAAGAAGAGGGAAATTGTTATGTGTTACGTTGGGAATACTGAATGTGGTATTTCACACTTACCGCTTATTGGTTCTGTGCGGAAAACAAGCAAATACGCACGATCTCGCACAAAATATGCTTACTTAAATACGCATGTGAACATTGGGTGCTTCATTATACTTTTAGTACTATTGAATTCCACTGAGTTACGTAATTTATGGTACGAACGAAAAGCCGCCACTGAAATATTGCTTACCCGTCCGCTTACATAAATGCACTAGAGGGCTGGTGGGTAAGAGACGCTAGCCCGAGCTTGCACTCTGCTGACGACCACTGATCTAGGGTATTACCAAGTTCTATCCCTTTTCGCTTACTGTATGCTGTAATGATGCATAAACGTCCATCGTGAGTAAGTAACACGCGAAAAGTGGTTAACCGTTAAAACAATTCCCTAGTTTTATTTTCCAGGACAAATGACAAACGTCGAAACGTTTAATACTGCCGTACATTACATTTAAAAGTTCCAATAATAAGGTTAGTGTCACCAACATATTCAAAAAAACTTCTCAAACTAGTCGACATTACAGCTCCAGTGTCGATCTGATTAGTGTTGCCAACATATTCAATGAAAATTTTCAAACTTTTCGACGTTACCACCCAATTATAACTGATTCATTAATACAGAGTGATTTATATAGAACTGACACATTTCTTTCTTTAATTATTCCGTTGGAAATTCATTCAATGGCCCAATATTAGCACCAAATTAAGCAGAATGTTCTGGAGTTTCGATTCCTTGTCACTAGATGCGCAGATGTTTATGTTTTATTCCTATTGTTGGCAGCACTAGATGCGCTGATGTTTATGTTTTATTCCTATTGTTGGCAGGTGTTTTCGACATTTTTTGTCAACGTGAAAATGCAGTACACATTAAATCAACGACTCTTCCTTGTGAAGCAATACTGGATTACGAATTCAATTACAGCTACTCAAAGGGCATAACAGAGAGAATTTGGTGTTCGCAATCCTCCCAAAAGAAACACAATACTGGGACTCGTAAACAAATTGGAAACAACTGGATCTCTGGTGAGTGAAAAGGGCAAGCATCGTTCATCTAGGCTTCCCACGGTTGTTGTTGACGTAAGAGCACGACTGGAGCAGTCACTCAAAAAATCATTAAGGCGTTTGTCGCAGGAGACAGGGTTCACCTACTCAATGTGTCAGAGAGATGCGAAAAGTGCAGGCCTAAAGCCATATAGGGTTACGGTTGTTCATCAGCTACAGGAACCAGATAAGGATAAAAGATTGAATTATTGTCGTTGGTTTCAGACGTTCATTGTGCAAAATCCTGCCATATTTTCCATCACATGGTTCACAGATGAAGCATGGTTCCATTTATCCGGTTATGTGAACTCACAGAACTCACGCCATTGGGCCATCGAAAATCCACATGTCATCCATGAAGGACCTATGCACCCGGTTAAAATCGGAGTTTGGTGCGCAATATCCGCACAGAGAATAGTGGAGCCAATTTTTTTAACCAGACTGTGAACACTGCAGAGTACCGACTGATTTTCATGGAGTTTGTTGAGCAACTGGACGATGTAGAGCTGAGTCAAGGATATTTTCAGCAAGATGGCGCTACATGCTATACATCAAATGAATCCATGGAACTAATTGCAAGTTTCTTTGACGACCGAATAATTTCCATGAACCTGTGGCCACCGAGACCTCCGGATTTGACAACGCCGGACTTCTTTCTATGGGGTTACTTAAAAGACAGGGTTTACGCCACACGTCCCCAGACAATGGACGATCTGAAGCACAACATCACACAGGAGATTCAAGCTATTGACAACAGAGACCTCCAACGAGTGGCCAGTAACATGGAACGACGTGTTGAGTTGTGCCTTATGCAGGCTGGAGGACATTTTCAACATTTGCTATACAGGTAAATAATCTCCCAAAATTCTTCTACATTTTAGGTATAATAAGTTGTCGCTAGCACAATTCGTTTTGAAACAATTAATGAAAGAAATGTGTCAGTTCTATATAAATCATACTGTACAAAGTCTCCACGTGCAACTGATGTGGTTACATGGAGAATGTCCCCGCGCAACGGATTGTTTACGTTGAAGCAGTTCGCGCGCAACTGAGTAATGTTTAACCTTATGCGCGCAACTGATATACACCCGTGAAAAGCATCCCATGACTTTAAACTATAATTACATCCCCATCATAAAAACTGAAAATGTCCTAACAATTAGTCTTCTTTCGGGTTCTACTCTCTACTTTGAAATTTTGATAGTAGGTCTATCTTATGATGACATTGTCCTGTCTAAAAACATTTCTGTGAGCATAGTGTATCATGAGTGTAACTGTGGCATTATTGAGCTGAGAATTATGTCAAGAATTCATGCTGTTCATCACTTGATAAGGTTTTCGGTTCGGATTCCAACCGCATGTCGAAAGTATCGTGAGCGAAGTGTATGTGACTCTAATTAATCCACCTAGTGATATGAGAGCCGTATCACAACATTCCTGATAGTAATAGTGACAGCGATTCTATTACTAGATTCCTGTTTCTTGTCGCTTTTTGACATGAATTCGTCTTTAAGTTCGATCCAGTATTAGGTTGCCATCCCAGAAAGTCGACAGACACATTCTCAGCAGCAGCAGCAGCAATACTCTGGATCGTATACTGAGACGAAAATAAAGACGGAAGGAAAAGAGGGAAGATTAGAGAATTCTAGGTTTGCAGTAAAGTACTGCCCTTGGACAGAAAACTATGAATTAATGATAGTTTACGAAACAGTAATGCAGTGACGCCGCATATTGGTATTCCTTGGAATCAGTACCAATAGGCAGGTACAGGTAAATACAAACCTAGGCACAGTTACTGGTTAAAGCACAGATAACATACAGATGTTGTTTCGTAAAATCATTATAAGCATATTAGCAAGTTAAATTCTAGATAACTGTCGTTCCAGAATCAGGACATTAATGGCCTTATTAATATCATCATCATCATCATTATCATCATCATCATCATCACCATCGACATTTGGGTGTATGTCTAATTAGCCTGTTCCTACTCCAACAATTGAGGCGTTCCGTAAAGGAAGGGCGAGCCCGCCAAGGGTCGAATTTTGTGTATTTTACTCCTCCGAATATCTAAGACACATATCTACAACTTAAGCCTGGCAGACGTTGGCGGGCTCTCCCTTACTACATCGAAATTATCATTGTTTGTAAGGTTGGAGAAACTGCGCAGCCTGTGACAGGTTCATAATATTCATATTACTTCGTACGAGAAGGGCGAATACGCCACTCCGCCTGAAGGCGCGCGCCATTCATTGTCTCCGTGTTGTTGTAACCACACAGACGAGTGAGGAATTACGTGTATTTATGGACGTTGTAATAGCTTAGTATGAGTAATAGTGACAGTGATAATCAACCAGGCATATCTGCTTATTGTAGGAAACATCAGAGGCATGTCGAAAAATGGAAAAACGTACAAGTAAAGATTAAAAGGAACAAAAGTGAATCGTACATTAGTACGAAAACATCTCGACATGTGCAAGCTCGAGGTATACGCCGGACATGTACTTGTGGGTGCTTCAACGCATTAGGTATGGAGAAAATACAACATGTATTTCGTAATTTCTGGGAGTTAGGTGATTATGACTCCAGAATGCCTATATTTCTAAGCTCGTACCCAGTGTTGATGTGAACAGATGTCGCATTAAGAACAGGCCGACCTCTCTCAGCTGGTTTTGCCAAAGAGGTACTATGTCACGCCAATAAAGCTCATATCTGATAAAGTAAAGGATCTGAAAGCTCTCCTTATCTATGTGCCACAGAACGTTCCTGGATGACATGACCAGCAAACAAAACGTGCAAGTAGCAGTGACCGACTCAGAGGAACATCTTCATGAAGGTGATGTAATGGATTATTAGCACCTCTGTTCCCAGAACAAGTGAGACCACTTTTGATAGCAAGGGTCATAACATGACAGGCATCTAGTTATTCTTGTTTATTAATAATTTCCGACACTTTGTAAATGTCACATCACAGTGCGATTAAGTGTTTTTATTTATTATTATTATTATTATTATTATTATTATTATTATTATTATTATTATTATTATTATTATTATTATTATTATATTGTTATTAATGTCTCCACTATTGAGTTCATTCTATGCCCTTTTCTTTTTCTAATCTACTGTTTTCAAATTATACCCATAATAAATTGGAATATTAAATTAGACATTTAATTGCAGTTTTCAATAAAGGATTCGTTTTTTCGTGTACAAAGTAATTATCATTATTTACAGACGTGTCCTGGTGGGTTCGCCCTTCTCTTACGGAACGCCTCAATTGTTCTCGCCATCTCTTCTTTGTTCTTCCAAGATTTCTGCGATTTGCTCTGTATTAATTGTCGTTGTTCCTGCAATAACTCCTATGTGACATATTTATCGCTTTTCAGATTTTTGCTCCATTAAATAACTTAAACAGTGATACAGCAAATAATAAAATCTCCTGTATGTAATTATATTTCTTTGTTTCGAAAATTTGAGAATTCACAATCTACTATGTACGGCTGCCATAGGATGAATAAATGTGTTTTTTCTTACTGAAAAATGTTATATTTTGTACATAGGAGTTATTGCAGGAACAACGACGTAATGTATTGCGTCTAAACAGAGTGTTGGACACCGAAAACATATTAATGTACTAACACAGGATTGAAAACAAAAGATAATCCTCCTTAACATTGTCACCATAAAATCTTGAATGTTCCTAAGATTGAGGAAATAATTAATGCAGGTGATTTAACTTGTAACAGTAAACTTATACCTCTTCAGTATACGTATACACTGCAGATGTGAAATATGAGGCGTCAAATTTTAAAAACATGTCCAAGTCTATCTGAGAAGTAAGAAACAAATATTGGAACTCCTTATACTTATACTCTGACTTAGTTCTCCCAATGTTGTCCTTCATAGACTTGTACTGTAATTCATTACTATACAGCTTTATAGCTAAAAATAACTTTTGTTGAAAAGGTGTTTAAAATGTGAGCATGGCTAGTCTGAAACTAACTGTACAACTTAGCCATCATTGAAAGTTGCATAGGAGCGCTTGGCCACCTTTGAAATGCAACGTCATCTTGAAAACATTGAGACTCTCAATCAGCTGTTCGCATGTCTCCAAACATTGGTCAAGATGAAATCTTTCATCTCATATCTTCAATGCCAAGAAAGTGTGGAGCAGTACTGGATGAAAGAGGTGGTGCTACTCGTTATTAATGACAAAAGTTTTGTGTGAATTTGAGAAAAACAGAAGTATTCAATCCATTGAGATTTTAAAATTTTAATCTTTTCATTCTGAGTACAGGTTATTAGTGTTTTTGAACATTATTAGTTATTACACACTTTCATAGCGTGTAGAATGTTTTTCTATACATAAATAATACATAATAATACTTGCACGTCTCCTAGTATGTTTCTCATTGAGAATTAGATGAAAAATACTGTTTCTTAGACAATTTTGATGTGTGGTGCAACTGAACACTGATAACACTAATAAACAAATTTTTACTTTTTGTCTTGCTCTGAAATAAAAATAGGTGAATATTATTAATATGTGTGTCCTAAATCTGAATTTAAAATCCAAATTGTCTCATCACGTACCATTTTCCTGGGAAAATGAACTGAATTTTTTTATGAAAAAACTTTTTTTTTTTTTAATATTTCACTGCCACTGGTAAAATTACAACACACTAGGGATTCATATTGCCTCATAATACTTGTGTAAAATGTAAAATGTGTACTGGATACAAAAACGATGTTACATAGTTTAAAACACAACAATAAAAAAATTTCATGCATATAATAAGAAAAATCTCGGAATTTGCAGTTACATTTAAAAGAATTTTCTGGATGACTTCCATTTATAACTAGACCCGGGACTGTCTTTTACAAGGAACCAACAATAGTCTACAACAGGGCCGGGCATGAGAGCGGTTCAGTCTAGCCGGCCAGAGCTGCTCTCGCTCCACAAGGCAAGCCAGAGCAGAACGCTCACGCAGTGGCGGACTCACATTACAGCTACCTTCCCTGCATTAATATAATAAGAGCCACGGTTGTTCTATTCATTCAGTCTGTCAGTACATAATAGTTTATAAGGATATTACATCAATCCATTGAACATTACAGAATTTATAACACTCTTATTAATTTAATGAAATAAACTTCGCTCTATGACCACACACAAATCATTAGGTTTAATTACATGACCCATGTTCAAATGAGATAAAGGACACTTTATTAAGTGTGTGTTTTAGCTGTACGAAATGTTACTGCTATCAGTGTAGGACTATCTTAATATATAAAATTGAATGTGGGTATGCATGTATGTATGTGTGTGTGTGTGTATGTTCTCTATAAAAATCTACATGTTTTCACCGATATGTGCCAAAGTTTGCACATTTAACCTTCATAACCAGGAGAAGAACATAGACTACATTAAAATTGTGCAAATGGAAGTTAAATTAATTAAATATATAAAAAAATAAAAATAAATAGATCAAATATTCATGTATAATATTAAAATGCAAAATCTTCTACAGTCAATTGTTCTTTATTATTGTCTGTTGTATTCAACATAGACTTTCACGAGGCCTTGGAAATTTTAACACGAAATTAAATTACATTGTTGATACACATCATGAAGGCTAAAACTAGATAATTCATGTGATAAGTATCTTTACGCAGTCCAGGACCATATTATGAATTCCTCAATGCAGTTTTGTAGATAGTTTTATCAAACTGAATTCTTAAATTCTTTGAAATCACAAGGATTGCCAACACATAATTTAATACTTAATATAGAATCGCCAATAGTACTATTGCGAAATATTGATCCACAAGAATTATGCAATGGAACAGGAGTTGGGCAACGGGTCCATTGGACCTAGCTGGGAGATTTTGTTGATCACCAGCTTTCCCTCCTTAAGTCACTGAAGGACGATTTTAGTGCCATAGCAGGTCAGCACTAGGAACAGAAAAGTAGAAAGAGGAGGAAGGAAAGGGAAATGAACCCCTAGGCCTCTAATGCTCTAATGCCGTCAGGGTCGAAGAAAGTAAGAGTTCAGTCAAAGGACTGGATAGGAAAGGGTAAAGAGGGAATTAGGTATTGGGTAGAGGAAAATTATACCAAATTCAGTCATTAACTCATCAAGCTGACCAGTGCTAATTGATGAGTAGCCCCTCCCTTTAGTTCAACTTGTAAAATTATGCTTACTAACAGCTGCACCACGGGAAGGCAGGGATGGGACATTGGGTATTTGTCCAGGTTGGTTCCTTAAAGCCTTCAATGGGAAGGTATCCGACAGATACCCTTTTGCAGCCAAGTATATAAATGTATCAGGTTGGAAACAACAAAATTGCTTACTACTTACAGCATTGAAATATTTGTGGCTTTGTGAAACCAACATACTTCTTGCAGCTTCAGGTTATGAATAGCTTGTGCGTTGTGTTCAAATTAATGCATGCAACTAAAGTTTGTTATTATTTCTTTTTTTTTTTTCTTTTCAGTTCTCCATGATGAATCCACAAACATTCCAGGAGATTTTCTCTACAACAATTGACTATATGGTAGAGCGAATCTATCGTAATTTTGCACTGCAGATAGTTGGCAACTCTTTCCTTTCAAACCCAACAACTTCTCCCATATTTGCAACTGTGCTGGTGGAATATCTGTTGGAGAGAATGGAGGAGATGGGAAGCAATGTGGAGCGCAGCAATCTCTATCTGAAACTCTTCAAACTTGTTTTTGGTAGTGTCAGTTTGTTTCCAGCCGAAAACGAACACATCCTGCGACCTCATCTTCACCAGATTGTTAACAGGTGAACTGTTCTATCAGATGTCCACTGGAATGTAACGTATGATATTTAAACTTACTCTTTCTCGATTAACTTTATTGATATTATGTTGATGTTTTCTACAGTAGATCCATGGAACTAGCAATGAGTGCCAAAGAGCCATACAATTATTTCCTGTTGCTCCGTGCATTATTTCGTTCTATTGGCGGTGGCAGTCACGATCTTTTATATCAAGAATTCCTTCCTCTGCTGCCTAATCTTCTACAAGGTAATTGCAGTAATTGTATGACATTTACCACAAGCTTAAGTAGTTTATTCAATAGGTTTGAAATGCTAAATAATGAAACTGTAAATGTACATTGTAATAGATTAAATAAATGTAAATAACGGAGCATGTTAAATCCATTGCTGTTAGTGTACTACAAAATTTGGGTTTTAAACCTCCACTTAACACTTCAAAACGTTGGAATGGGATTTACTTTCTGTGCCTATGAAAGAAAGGCTGTGATTCTGCTGGAACTATAATGTTAATAATGAAAGCAATGGTGGTTAAATCATTGATATACCTAAGATGTTTGTTTATATCTTGTAATACCATTTTTACCTGAATATAAGACAACCCCTAATTTTCCAATTATTTTGTAGGATCTTATATTTTAAGGTATTTTTGTCCCAGACAGTTAATCCATTATTCACTATGGTTCTAGAACGTATTATAACATAACAAGTTTACTTACTTCTACTAAATAAGCAGATCCTCTTGAAGCACTGATAAGAATTATATACTGGTAGGGCCTAACATTCTAAAAACATTTTCTTCAACATATTCATATGTGATGTCACATCCTAGGTTTTGGAAATGAGAAATCTGTTCAGATATTCTATTTATTAGTTATTTATCCTGTATTCTTTACCTAACATAATTAGGAACATTAGGAAGGTCGAGACGCAGATGCGAAGATAATATTGAACTGGATTTGAGGGAGGTGGGATATGATTGTAGAGACTGGATTAATCTTGCTCAGACAACAATGAACTTCCGGGTTCCTTAAAAGCCATAAGTAAGTAAGTATACCAACTACGAGGACACTGAGATCTGGGAAGACCGAGATAGTGTTGGAAAGATCAGGGGCATCTTGAGATCCACAGGAACAGGCTGAAACAATTCTGAATCTAAACGTTCATGATGATGACGATGATGATTATGATGATGATTAATATTATTTTCATCATCTACTATTATTATCATCTATTTTTATTATCATCACCTACAAATATAACTTGCAAACCATCATATAAAGTCCATTCGCTGCATGATCCCTCTACTAAATGGTTGAGTGGATTAAATAACAACATACCAGTAAGTGAAGAAGTTGAAGAAGAATGGAAGAACATTACAGACATTGTTAAACAAGCAGCATTTGAGAGCATTGATACTAAAAATAAATGGCAAAGAAAACGAGGTTTAAGGAAATGGGATGAAAACATACAAAAACTCATTGGGGAAAAGTGAGAGGCATATAAAAAATATTTGACCAAAGGGAAAGAAAACGACAAAGCTTTCTATCACTTCAGAAGAGCAATTGCTAAACGTGAGGTACGTAAATATCACAGACAATCTTGGAATGAATTTTTTTTTTCTTTTCTAGAAAATGAAGTAACACGTCCTCAACCCCAGACATATAAAATTATCAAATTTTTTAATAATGACAATAAAGAGTCCACCTCCCTTAATCTAATATATCAAGATAAATGGCTACAATATTATCAAGACTTATGGAGTCAAGACACATTTCCCTTGACTATGCAACATTCACAAAATTCTGACATAGAACATATTACACTAGATGAAGTTATATCAGTACTCAGTAATTCCAAGACCCATAAAGCACCGGGGGAAGACAATATAAACATGGAATTGTTTAAAAACTGGAGTGAACCACTTTTGCACAGATTACACAACTTCCTCATCATGATTTGGAATGGAAAGGAACCTCCTCAATACTGGTCAAAATCACTTCTGATACCGATCTACAAGAGGGGGAATAGAAAGAATTGTGAAAATTATAGAGGAATTAGTTTATTAAATACTGGTTATAAAATATTTGCAAATTTAATATAAACTAAATTATATCAATATTATGAGAACATTTTGGGAGAAGAAGAAAATGGATTTAGGAAAGGCAGGTCATGCTGTGATGGGTACTTCACAATAAAACTTTTGATTGAGAAAAATCGAGAATTTAATGTAGAAACACACATTGCATTTCTGGACTTAAAAAAACTTTTGATCATGTAAATTGCAACATATTATTTAATATATTGGTAGAAGATTGCAGCCTACAACAAATTGTTCAGAATATTGATAATATATATATATATACTTTAATCTCAATTAAAATTGCAAATAAATTGTCAGCCTGGAAGATGGTTTCTTCTGGTGTCTGACAAGGATGCCCACTGTCCCCTCTTCTATTTAACATATATATGAATGCCATGATACGTGAATTTAGGAAAACAAGACATGGCCACATACCAATAAACAGCAATTTAAATTTGGATGTATTGTTATTTCCAGATGATTTAGCTTTGCTAGCCTGTTAAGAGGACGATTTACAAACGTCCATATGTAATTTGAAACTCATAGCAGACAAATACTCTATGGAAATTTATACCGAAAAAAACTAAAATTATGGCTTTTTGTGGCAAAGAGCCCGTTCCTAGCAAGATTTATATTGATGGAATTATTTTGGAAAGAGTTAAAGAATTTATATATATGGGCTACAAATTATCTTTCTTAGCAGATTTAGACATTCATGACAAAACTTTACAGTATAATAAATCAATGGGCATCATAAACAGAATCATGAAACCATCTCTAGTTCAGCAACATATCCGCACTCATCTGTATAAAACCTTAGCACAACCAGTCCTGCGCTATGGAAGTGCAGCATGGGCTCTAAGGAAATGTGACGCAAGTAGAATCACAGGTAGTGAAATGAGATTCATACGTCGAACAGCTGGCTATACTAAGTGGGAACATAAAATAAATAAGACATCTTAAAGGAACTTGAAATGAACTCTATACTAGCAGACATATGTCACTATCAAGATAACTGGCATCAGCATCTGAGACATATGTCTAGGACTAGAATTCCTCTTGCATTCCTGCATTACCAACCTAGAGGCATGAGATCAACTGGACATCTAATGAAGAGATGGGCCGAAAACTTGTATGGACTGTAACAGTCCTTCATCTTCATCATCATCATCATCATCATCATCATATCATATTTATGGAGGTAAGATGTATTGTGTCCCAAAAAATTAAAGATGGAGGTTTGTTCTTGTTGAATTAATTGCTGTGATTCAATTTGTCATTAGCATTTAGTTGTTGAACAACTAGCATTTAGTAAGGATGCAACGAAAGGTCAAGCTCCAGTATGTGGCGTAGGTTGCTATTCGTTAAGTTTAGAGTGAGTGCGTGTCTTCGTGCTGAACGAGTTGGACTTTGCTGTAATGCAGTTCTCACCTTATCAGTATTTTCAGGAGTGCGTACAGTTTTCATTGGTTCAGTTCTCTTTACATTGCGCCTGAACTGAGAGAATTGTTTTACGAGTTGGAACTGGTCTTCTGCCTAGATTATCTCCAAATCGTCGTCGAAATGACCGCTACACATGTACCACACTCTCATGTTTCGTGTAACTATCAAGTGCAAACACACGATGTTGAATACTCCAATTAGCCATGTTGCATATTAAATCCAAAACATGTACCAATGCAGCAGTAACAATAACGTCATGTATACAGTAGACTCTCGTTAATCTGAATTCCAAGAGACTGAAAAAGAATCAGTTTGGTTTAACGAAGTTTAGTAAAAATAGGTCCCTACCATCTCAAATGGCAAAATAAGTTTATTCAGTTGACTGTGAGTAGTCAGCACTCCAGGGTTATTTCATAAACATGGTGCAATAAATAAATAAATACATACATACTTACAAAATATTTATTTCTGACTCTTTTTTAATGATTAATAAACTTTCCTAGAATTCGTACTGCGTACAGTAAATGTTCTTCTGACCATCATTTCAGCAATACAATTCAGTGACAGTAGGCCTACCTACTGAATAAGTGCAATACAATGCTGCAGTACATTTTAAAGGTACTGTAGCAGGCTGAAGTGTCAGTCAGAATTAAAGTAGCCTATTTCAAGGAATGAAATTTGCAAAAAAGAATAATGAATACATACAGCAGAAAACTAATGGGAGTATTATTTTCTTATCGCTAAAAAATCAGTAATTGCGGTTTGACTAATACTACCTTCAACATGACGATACTCTCTAAAGGGACTATGTCCAGAGCTGCTATGTAGGCTGTAGGAGGATCTCACATCACCAATCAAACTCTAAGGGAACAAGACATTATTTATACTATATTAGTGTGCATTAGAATTACAATAATTGAAATATATATTACATACATTAAATAAATATCAATATGGCTAAGCACAAAATGCTCCTGTACGTTAAAGGCATAAAGTATGTTTGGTTTAACTGAGGAACAACTTTGGAATATGCAGAATTTCAGCTCATAGTACAATTTATCCAAAATTCGGTTTAAGTGGTGGGTTTATGTCTATTAATTCAGTTATGACCAAACAGTTTGATTTAACCAAGTGATCAGTTTATCCGATTTCGGATTAAAGAGGGTCTGCTGTATTGTTGTGGTTAACTTTTGGCATCAACCAGTGCTGGATTTAGGCCTAGGCAACCTAGGGCGGCAATTTCCAGGAGAGTGGCATTTTCTCTCCCTTCATCCCTCCGTTTCTCCCCCTCCCTCACCTCCGTCCCTCTCCCCTCCCCACCATCCCCCTCTCTCTCCCCTTCTCCTCCCTCCCTCTCTCTTCCTCTCTTCTCTCCTCCTCTCTCTCCCCCTCTCCATCCCCTCCCCTCTCCCTCTCTCTCCCCCCCTCTCTCTCTGCCTGGGTTGTCCTTTTCCTTTTTTTTTAATTAAACTGGTTGTTAGACTTTTCGGAGATCTCAGAAACTCAATATTATATTCAACCAAAACTAATTGTCTTTACTAAGATTTCCTCGTCCATAAAATTGAAATCTTTACTTAATATCATTTACATGAATTAATGAACTTCTTAGCCAAATTCCTGAAAGGATTAACTCAATTTAAAACAACTGTAGGTCAGGCAGCCATATGTTCAAATGTTTTAAATTTGTATGTGTGTGTGTGTGTGTGTGTGTGTGTGTGTGATTTATTTATTTATGTATTTATTTATTTATTCATTTATGTATTTATTTATGTATGTATTTATTTATTTATGTATTTATTTATTTAGTTAGTTAGTTACTTACTTATTTACTTATTTTATTTATTTATTTATTTATTTATTTATTTATATATTTATTTATTTATTTATTTATACATACGAGTAGTTAAGGCCGTCAGATCTTCTCTTTCACATCACCAGAAATACAAATAAAATAATAGAAAAATTAAACTATAAATAAAATAAAACCAAACGAAAATATATAGCTACAGGCTACAGCCAGACAAACTTTAAATGAGCATTGCTTAGATTTTCCTTCTCCATTCTCCATGAAGTACCCTGGCCTCTCCTACAGCTCTCGTCCAATCTTTCTTGTCCGCAGCACACCTCCAGCATTGCCTTGAAGTTCAAAACAAAAACGCACCCCTCGGCCCACTTAACGTTAACTCAATGTTCTACAGATCTTATATTTTATCTCTGCCGGTCAGTGACTGTTCAATTTCAAATGGCTTATCTTAGTCGTGGGAGTCAGCGTGTTAAAAATCATTATCTTTTTGCAGTCTCCTTTCTTCCTCACCGCAAATGTGACGTTGCACAGAAGCAGAGATAAGCTCTGTACATTGATCTATTCTGTGCTGACATACATTTCACGTAACTTCATGTCTATGTATGCTTTCACCACTTAAATTTCAGAGACAGCTAACGATGAACAGGGAATTCCCTTGTTTCCAGTCTGAACCTGTTGGGGTGTAATCATGAGCCAAAATTTCTCTCTGTATCGGTCGTATCAAAGAATCAATATATACGTATATAATTTAATTTATATTGGAAGATTTTTTTACCCCTTGATCGCTGTGTGCCCGCTTATATAATACCCAGTTTTTTTTAATTATGACTTGAGAAGTTGTATCCCACAAATTCAGAACATATTAATTATATTATTTTTATACACATAATACAGATACAATATAAACTCGCAATAAGTCATTTCTTAACATAAAGACTAATATTCTGAGATACGTATGCCAGTATTTTAGAAATTAAGAGATTGTTCTTTCCACAACACATAACATACTACATTGGTAACGTGGTTATACTGATAGAATTTCGCAGTAATAAATTTTCGAACATGAATAACAATACGTATATCTTAGAATTAATATAACTTAGTGTTATTTTCAGTGGGCTTACATACAGTCACATACTACATTAGAAACATGACAAAACTATCATTGAAGTGCTTTTTGATATGTGTAAAATGTTCTTTTTTCACTCCTTTGTATAAAATATAGCTGAGAATGTGAAAATCACGCATTTTTTAAGTTAATGTCTGCAACTTTGAGGGACTGTCCTTGAGCTTCATTGTAATAAATGGCCATTACCAAATGCTAGTCGCATTGAAATTGCAGTTGCTTAAAATCGAAAGGCATTTTATTGAGTATCATTGGAATACATGGGATAAAAACATCTTCTCCTTTCGTTTTGATAGTTAATGTTGTCACTTCTATTACATCTTTCATGAGTTTTTTCTCACCAATTCTCGTTCCATTACATAATTTTGGTGGGTCAATATTAAGTATTCAATTATGCAATAGCAATACTTGTGGTTTCAAAAAATTCAGTTGGATAAACACAGCCTGCTCACTATGTACAAATCCATCGAGAAATTCATAATACGGTCCTGGACTGCGTAAATATACTTACTGTATTATTGTCTTCTAGATTTTAGCCTTCATGATGTATCAACAATGTTATTTAATTTCGTGTTATAATTTCCATGGCCTCGTGAAAGTCGATGTTGAATACAACAGACAATAATAAAGAACAATTGACTGTAGAAGATTTTGCATTTTAATATTATACATGAATATTTGATCTATTTATTTTTATTTTTTATAGTTTTAATTAATTTAACTTCTATTTGCACAATTTTAATGTAGCCTATGTTCTTCTCCTGGTTATGAAGGTTAAATGTGCAAACTTTGGCACATATTGGTCAAAGCGTGTAGATTTGTATAGAGAACATACATACATACATACATACATACCCACATTCAATTTTATATATTAAGATTGCTATAAATAGTAACCACAACTCTCAGTTCATTTCCAATATAACATATCGTCAACAATACTATTTAACCACTTTCCAGCATGTGCACCATATAATTCGCATAGGCGGAGAGAGGACCATTTCTTTGGTGGGGGCAAAGCAAAACCATAGAAACCCGATATAAAGAGATTATGGGGGACATCATTTATCTTCTTCCCCAGTTATAACTTGACCTTGGTACAGTGTGATCATTCAATAAAGATATTGTAAAATGAAGTAAAATTGTAACAAAATATACAGACAATTTTTTTTTCTTATGCGGAGAAGGGACCAAAAGGCTTGCACTGCAGCCTGAGGCTTATTGTGCTTACCACTCCTATTCTGTGAATGATTGGGTGCCGAACAGCCACACTCTTACAAGTACAATATGCTGCACTGTGAACTTAACCTGGACTATAGTATGGATGATGATGACATGTGAATTAATGATAGTGAAATGAGTCCAAGGTCCAACACCGAAAATTACCCAGCAATTCTGCTAATTGGTTGAGGAAAAACCCCGGAAAACCCCCAACCGAGTAACTTGTCCCAACCAGGATTTGAACCTGGGCCCACTCGTTTTATGGCCAGATGTGCTAACCATTACTCCACAGTGGTGGACCAAGTTTTACATTTACTTTATCTGTTTATTTAAGAAAGCAAGATGTCATATGAAATGTGAATTCTATTTCATTTAATCTCGTCTTTAAGTTTACACATTATACAGGAATCACTTTTCTTTTTTCTGCATTGTTGTGCAGTATGTTATTCATATTTCTCCAAGTGGCTGCTTCAACACCTGCGGAGTTCTAACACATCAGTACAAGCTGTTACAAAAAAACATTACAGTGCTTCCATTCCTCAAATGAAGTATAGAAATTCTTATATGTTCAGAAATTTAAAATAAATATTATAATCCAGACACATGGTCTGAAGACATTAATTCGTCAATTTAAGCACAAAAACTTAATCATAAATGAAACCAAGAAAAATCTTTTGAATTCAATATTTTCTAACTTTAATAGAAGAAAAAGAGTTCGGCCAAGTTTGGGGGGCACTGCCCCCCCCCCTATGTTCCACCATAACTCCGCCTATGATAATTCGATATGAAAAGTTTATTTTGCAAAGAGTTGGATTTTATTTTTTAATTTACTTCACACTTCCTGTCGAAGTAAGAAATACTCGTAATAATTATGTCACCAACAAAACCAATGCTTAAAAATAAACCACAATCTACCTTTCACAAATCAATTTTGTTAAAACATTGAATAATTTTGAATATATTTCTTTGCATCGAGTTTGATGTGTTTCGTCAGTTCAACTTTGATGACATCATCAATGCTTTCTCTGTGAAGAAAGTGTGAAGGAAATCTTTATGATTCACAAGTAAGATGCATGTATTTTGATTCCAATAATTTATTGTTTTCTGAATTGTAACATTTCATTTAAAACTAATTTAAACTAAACATGACCTGATATAATAGCTGCTCATAAACTTGTGTGGGGGGGGGGGGCAAATTCTAGCACTGCCTAGGGGCAGTACTATACCTAAATTCGGCCCTGATACCAACTTAAAAATAGGTAATATCCCGTGCCCCACCTTATATTAATATGGGAAGGAAATTAATTGAAATTACAAAAAAAGCTGGAAGAATGGCAGGGAGAATTAGAAAAATATGGCCTACATCTAAATCTTGAGAAGTATTTAGTTGTGAAGATTGGAAGAGGACAGTCAGATAGCGGTTACTGTAAGATCGGAAATCACGTTTTAAAATAAGTTGAAGTAGATTATCTAGGATGCAGGATTTCATACACAAGAAAAAAATTAAACAAGAAACCACTAATAGGATTGGACTAGGTGCCGAATTTTATAACACAGTAGATATTTTTTTGGAACTCGGAGATGTCAAAAGAAATAAAAAAATATGGTGTATAAATGTTATTACATGCTTATAGTTAGGTTTGGTGCTGAGACCTGGACTATGGCTTAGAAGGACATGAGTAGAATTCAGGCAGGAGAAATGAAATTTCTTAGGATATTGTAATCTGTATTTCTTGAAGTTAGCACAAACAGTTATTGTATATGCACATTGTGAATGTTATGTTAGGTTTGAACAGTCTGCAGAGTGGTCTGCACAAACAACACATGAAGGACCTGTTTGTGGAGTTGTGCCTCACAGTTCCTGTGCGCCTGAGTTCTCTATTCCCTTATTTGCCCATGCTGATGGATCCACTTGTGTCAGCACTGAATGGCTCCCACACACTCATAAGCCAGGTATGCCAGTTTAATTCTGAAGCAGAAAATTGAAGCAAGTCTTTCCTTCGGAGGCAAATGTTATATTTTATTGTATTACGGAGTGTGTAGAGAGGGTATTGTGATGAAGCATAGAAATAATTTTCGAAATGAAAGTTTCTTTTCTGCTGAGTTCATCTGATACAGTGTGCCTAAACGTTGATCTTTATTGGGAGGAGGTTGTTACTATCACAATGTTATGATGACTGTACGGTTACCATGGTAGCATGGTACCAACATAAATATGGGGGTACCAACATTCACAAAGTAAGTTAAATAAGAATACATAGGGGTACACTCACTTTGTGACCTTCCAGTATAATAAATTTTCAGATTAAGAAATCAAACAGACAACATAGGCTTATCCCGAAAGAAGCATTAAATGACATTGGTCATTCCTTGCACAATTCTACGAAAATCCATTTGGCTCCTTTCACAACAAACGGAACTTACTTGTGTGTTTACCCATGTGAAGAGCTACAAAATTGTTAAAATTGATGCAATATAAAATAATTGTGGCACAAGAATCTCAGCTGTGTGATACTGTACTTGGGTACAATTTTGTGTGGATTCCGAATAATATACGTAACAGAGAAATAGACCCAGATTTAATATTTTTCTCGCACGAGGACTGGTTCCATCTCCATAAATATGACTGTGAATTCACAATATAGGCCTAATCAGTGTTGATGCTTTGAAAAGCCTAATATCCTTCTTGAAGTCCCTCCACGATGAGTGGCAAAAGAATCATAGGTCCAATGTTTATGAGACAGCAGTTGATACCCATACATACGTGAATATGATTTGTTATCCCCCACCCCCTTTTTAGAGAATTAACCAACAGGGATCGTGATTTTGTCCTTTTTTTTCAACAAGACACTGCCACAGCTCATACAGCAAATGTGATGATAGAAATGAAGAGTGCGTTCAACCAGGACAGACTTATTAGTAGGAATTTGTGGCCCCCTCAGTCTTTTCGACCTAATTCCCTGCGGAAATGTCTGAACAATGAAGACGCCACTTTCAGCACCTCCTACCATAAAATTCGCAAGGAAGTAGGTAATTTTCTAACTGCTTCATAAATTGTTAAGGAAACTGTATATGTCTAATTGCATCACTGCCATTCTTCAGTATGTGCACATGGCAATGAACGTCATGCTCGACAATAGCACAAACACTGGTTCCTACTGCATTGGATATCTCTGTATTTCCACAATTTTCACAATATTGATTTTTCTGTGTGTTAGTGATGAAATCGTTGTAACAATATTTAACAAAAATTCTTTGATATTAGGGACATCTTTGAGGAATCTAGACCGAATTAGTGTTGGGTGGAGGTAGACTAGTAACAATGTACGGGATGACCTGTATTTTACAATTGAATAGCCGCCCAGAACTAGGTTGTAACCCTCATTTCCTACAAGGTGACTTTTTCGTGGATCCAGACTGTTAATGATGCACTGCGTGTAATGTTTGCACTCATATTAAAATCAGCACACATGTCTGATTGCCAATCTTGCTCTAAAAAGTTGAAAGTTTGTACAGTACAATGTGTTTTTCCCCATTTCTGAAGAATCTTATATTTTGCAGTGTAGGCTTTCATGGCCGGAGTCTATAGATGTAAATTCATTTTCCGGGCTGAGAGGCCGTGGTCTATTAGTTGGTTTTATACCAGACGTTTCGTCTGCAACTGCGGCAGACATCTTCAGTGGAGTCTGCCGCAGTTACAGACGAAACGTCTGGTATAAAACCAACTAATAGACCACGGCCTCTCAGCCCGGAAAATGAATCTAAATCTTATATTTGCTGGTTACAACCTTGTTCTGGGCGGCTATTCAATTGTATTTAAATTTTATTCGTAATTAAATGCACACTACCTAATTCAGAAACATGAAGGATATGAAAAGTATATTTTGTTGTGAAAAATATAAGAATATACTTAAGATAGTTTTTATACAATAAAATTTGTGCTCTTAACAAGCTTAATTTGCTTTCAAAGGATCTGCGCACATTGGAACTATGTGTGGATAACTTGCAGCCTGACTTCTTGTATGAACATATACAGCCTGTCCGAGCAGACTTGATTCAGGCTTTGTGGCGTACTCTGAGGAATCCAACTGATCAAGTTGCTCATGTGGCTTTCAGGTAAGGAGCACAGATATGCATGAGTGTACGTGCTGAAATAAATAAAAAAAAATTCCTATTTTATGTGACTTACACAGTGTAATACATGGTGTCAGATGCATAAGGTTTATATTTTGTTTTATTAAAATGAGTATAATTTCATCTGAGTAGGTATTTAACCTTGTATTCACGTAATAACATCTTTTACAGACTTGAGTAATAAAGAGTATATGTGCAAGTGCATTAGATTCGGTCAGAGCTGAAAGCATTAAATCAAAATTGGACTTGTCTTCCTGCCTTTCAGTGCCACATCGCATCATGTGAGGTTGACTAAGCAGCTGAGCTGCTGCTTTCCAATTCCCACCCATCCCGCGACCTTGTGATATCAGTGTTTCAGTATAATATGAGTAATAAGTGACTTTATGTTTTTTATCCTACTTTACTCTACGTAGCTTCTATTTTGCTGTATCATAAGAGATGTAATTTACTGCATTGTGTTCATTTAATTTTGAAATGGCCAGCAACAAAAACTGAAGGGGAATCCTTGTAAGTTAAGCTGCTGTAAGTGGCTTTGTATATTTTACCCTGCTGTACTCTACTTAGCTTATATTTTGCTATATCATAAGATAAGTTGTAATTTATAACAATCTTTTCATTGAATATATGTACCCTAGGTGGCATTTATGTTACAAATAAATATAACTAAAATATCATGTAATATTTAAATATGTAAAGTCATTTATGAAGTGTAAGTAGCAACTATGGAGCTAAAAAGCATTAAGTCAATTTTTCTAAATAATTTTTGAGATGTGGTATGAAGCATTGCATTTGTCTTTTTATTGTGGCACACATAGGCTACGGAATTATTCTATGGCTTATCACAAACATGCAATAAATTTACTTGGTTTTCTTCACGATATAATGTTTTTTCCTTCTCCTGAAAAGTTTAAAAAATTGATTTAATGCCTTTCATTTGTGTATGTTTGGGTATTTTTTTAATAGATCATTTGATTATTTCCGTAGTTTGTCAATGATGAAGTTCAGGCTGTATGTACTTCTGTATGTGCTCCTATAAAATAATGTGATTGAATCTAAATCTGTCACATAACATGCTTTTTTTTGCGTTTAAATGTACATATCCTTCTATATAACATTAATGTTAATGATTCCGTTAAACAGGGTACTTGGGAAGGTTGGTGGAGGTAACCGTAAGATGATGATTGAACCTCAGAAATTGGAGTACAATGACAAGGAAACACCCGGACCTGCAATAATTGCTTATTTCCAGGAGCATTCCAAGCCAATAGACTTTCCTGTGGAGAAGGTAAAGCATTATATACTTACTATGCACAGATTCCAGTGTCATGCAGTATCTCTACAATGTCACATTCGTAATATCATCATCCATTGCAACTTGATATGCTATATCAAGTTGTATTCGATTTCTTTATCATTTAAAAGTGAATGCCTATTTTTACAAGGTGCTAGATATTTGTGAGAGTGAAATTAATGTTGACCTACCAAATTGTCTACATCATGTAAAACACCCAGTTATTTTCCGGTCGTAGGAAATAAATAAAATAAAAAGTGTGTGTGCAGATTTCAAATTTGATTTTTTTTATTTTCAGCTAATGTCATATGTATGAGGATCTGTTTTTTTTTTGTATGACCATATAAAAACCTAATTTTCTCATATTAGAATTCAGTTATTTCAGCAGAACAATAATGTTCAAATGTTATATGACAATGATTTCTTTTCATTACCAGAACATTTACATTTCCAAAAGTAATCTTGTCTGAACATATATATGTACCTGCGTCCTACATTAATCAGTACGTAGTCTTCTTCCATTTCTTATGGGAACATTAATATTACCGGTTGTCTCAGTAGAACAAGTAGCTAGCTTCAAATACTTGGGGTTTGCTATAAGTAGTAACATGCGCTGTTGCCAGGAAGTCAAAAAGAGGATAGCAATAGCAAAGAAAGCTTTTAATAGAAAAGGGAGCATTTTCTGCGGACGTTTGGAATAAGGACTAAGGAAGAGGTTAGTGAAGTGCTTTGTGTGGAGTGTGGCAGCATTGTATGGGGCAGAAACATAGACATTACGATGAAATGAAGAGAAACGATTAAAAGCATTTGAAATATGGATAGGGAGAAGAATGGAGCATGTAAAATAGACAGACAGAATAAGAAATGAAGCTGTTCTGGAATTAATGAGTGAAGAAAGAATAATGCTGAATCTAATCAGGAAGAGAAAAAGAAATTGCCTGGGTCATGGGCTAAGAAGAAACTGCCTACTAAAGGATGAACTGGAAGAAATGGTGAATAGGAGAAAAGTTCGGGGCAGAAGAAGATATCAGATGATAGGCAACATTAAGATATATGGATCATATGAGGAGACAAAGAGGAAGACTGAAAATAGGGAAGATTGGAGAATGCTGGTTTGCAGTGAAAGCCCTGTACTTGGGCAGAACACAATGAATGCATGAATATTAGTTTGCTCTATAATGAACGTAAAATTGAAGTAATGGTTTGTTTCATTTGTGTGGTATTTAAATATTATATGAACTGTGAGCAGTTAATGGATTTTACTGTGAGTGCTGGCTGCTAAAAATAATGATCTGTAACACAAACCATTGTGATCCCTTTGAAAATATGGCCACAAAATTACTACAAATTTAAGACCAGTAGAAATTGAATGTAAAAAATTGATTTAGTGAAGTATTATCAACAGTGAATCTGCAAAACTTAAGTTTGAAGCAAATACTGTATTTGTGTTATGCCTGGCATGAAAATCTGTGACATTTGCACAGGTAAGCTAGCAAAGTCAAGGAAAAAAGAGAGGGAAGGGGGGAGTTCTCACAAAACAGGTGAGTGATAAATTTCAAGGGATGAGTTTATTGATACAAATTTGTACTATAAAACGACAGTGATATGGCCCATTAAGATTCCTTCAAATTTTAATATGAGTGAGAAATTGCTGACAAATTTTGCTGTAGCACTGTATAAGGAACATGGTTCTTTTACGTGCTATATATCTACGACGAGGGATTCCTAACTTCACTTGCCTTTTGAAGAAATCCATACTAAAGATTTTTATCATTCAAATTTCATTGTCCTTAGCGAGGTATAAACCCATGAACCTATGAACCTTGTATCCATTGGTAAACATGGTGACCTTGGACGACCAAATATGTAAAACAGTAAGTTGACACTCTGAAAGTGAATATGATTACTGATTATTATCAGAAATTCGTTTACAGTTAAAGGAATCCACTGTGGGTTGATCTTGTAAAATAATTAGAAATGAGTTCAAAGTAACAGTGGCTAGGAAAACCAAATCTCCAGTGAAGGGAAAAAAAAATTCAATTTTACATGCAAAAGAAAAAAAAACAACACTCGATATTCAGTTGTAGAGAAAGTGAAATATTTTATGGTGCTAGCAGAGTGTCGTTGGGTAAGAAGGGCTATGCATCCTTCAGAATTGAACAACACCCATGATTAGGAGTGTTCTGTTTCACACTACATTACTTGAGATTGAAGAGGTCATGTCTGCAATGAGTGTATGGTATGTGATCCACTAACCTACCATAATATGATTTGCTCTTCACATTAAGCTGAACATATTGCAAGAGATGAACACATTGAGCACATATGCTGTATCAAGTTAATGCAAAAACTCTTGTGATTCACTGTTCTGTAGACATGCCAAATATCGTGATATGCTAAATCCGATTTCACAGACTGAGTAGTAACATAATAAACATACTGATCCTCATTTTCTCAAAATCTGCCCTCAATCGAGTTTTGAAAAAATTCTACTCAATTAGAAACGATATCCAGAAACTCTTAATTTGTTGATATGTGTAGTGCATCATGTCATTCTTTGAGAAGATAATTTTTAACACTATTTTAATGTACAAAAACTGTATAATTATTAGATAATGATTTGGTGATTAATGGAGTAATGGTGAAATGAAAATAACATAGGAAAACAAAAACCTTAGACTTATTTTGTCCATCTGCATCTTTTTCCACTTCAGATCTCATTAAATACATCAGCTATCGAACCTCAGTACTTTTGGCAATGTCATGTCAGTGGAATATATATATATATATATATATATATATATATATATATATATATATATATATATATATCGAATAATTAAACTTCAAAAATGTTCTCTCATTAAGTTCTTTTTGTGGTAACTGTTTTTAGTTATGCCTCTTTAAGAAAAACAGCATAAAATGTGATTTCGAAAGAAACAGTAGTCATTGTCTACAAACTTGCTCTCTCTGATGTATAGGGAGAGGGAGTTTAGTAAGTAAGGAAAGCAATCAGATTGAATCGTGGAGTAGGTATAGATGTCATATGTTGTGTACAGCTGCTGCTCCATAACAAACTCTTGCAAACGTTTCATAGAGTTCGGTGCATACATGTATTAGTCTATATTAAGTCAGTGAAACATTCAGTGGTTGAACTATATCAACATGCCTAAGGCAAAGGAGAGTCGGCAATAAAGATTGTCAGCATTTAGAGGGGTTCTGTAATGAAAACTTTTCATGTAATGGAGAAACAAAAAGAAATACAAAGACCTTGTCCAAAGTTTGCATAGCATAGCCTGCAGAGCCCATGGTCTCTCATCGAGTTATGGAAGAAATAAAATTAGAGCCTGCTTTAATGACGTCGATAATTGCATTGCTAGTGTAAAGAAGATATTTCTAAAGGAGCCTTCCAGAATCAAGAGATTTAAGAAAATGGCACCTGGAATTCCATTGCTTCTATGGCCAATTAGGCTATAAGTTGGTGGTGGACATGGTTAGACGTAGCTTTATATTAAGCTCAAAATTATGACGTAAGTCTTACATAATCAATGCCTTTGAAGAGGAGCATAATTCTTCTATTAAGGTTGTAAGATTTAGTTTTGCCACAACTTTTAGAAAATCTTTTATGTGTTATTTCGAGAAAATTCAGTTCTGTAGTAAGTACCAGAATCATCGAAACTGAAATTGTCGGACTCCCTCCAGTTAATATAAAAAATGTCACTACCACTGAATCAAGCATAAGAGGAACCAGTTACAGAAAGTATATAAATTGTAATTAAACACTTATGCACAATGAGTTTACATAATCACATATTTTATATGTACTCGTATTGTCTTCCAGTATGTTCGTGAGTCAGGTTTAACTGCTTTTGAAACAGCCTGTACCTATGAATATCCGATTTATTTACAAATAAAAATGCGAGATAAAGAGCATTACCCGGTTTCATATAGTTTCATATAGTTTATTAAACTTACTAAACTCCCCCTCTTTACTGATATATAAGTATTATTGGAATGTTGAAAAGATTTTCTTTTGAACTCTCATTGTGAAAGTCTTTTATGATTGAAATTACTCTCTTTGTCACAGGTGATTGAAACAGCATTCACTGCTTTGAAGTCCAGTACAACAGATCCATTCTACCGCTGTCAGTGTTTGGAAGTAATTCGATGCTTTTTGGTTGCATCAATAAATCTTGATGATGATAAAACAAAGATGCAACAGCTCTTCTCGCATCCTAGGTATTTTGTTATATTAATTTCATATATTCATATGAATAATTATTTTACTGTTTCAGATTTTCTAAATAAACGTTTACTTCAGTTTCTGTGTAGATCACCTGAGAGATAATTCTTCTAATTGTGATATTTTATAACTTCAGAACTTATAAGCAGTAAGTTCAGTTTAGATGCTTTTACTGCATCATATTACCAAACAGACCTTGATTTTCTGTGGTTCATTATATGTGGTGTAGTCAGAAAGTTTCAGGATTAATGAAATAAAAAGGAATGCCTTGTCCCTTCATTTAATGACTGTTATGTCCTTCAAAGTACTTCTCTTGTGCAGCTGTGCAACTTGTGTTTGTGTTTTTTTTTAACATCCCAGTGTGTGTGTGTGTGTGTGTGTGTGTGTGTGTGTGTGTGTGTGTGTGTGTGTGTGTGTGTTTTTTTTTTTTTTGTCAAGAATTTCTCAAATTAATGTCGTCCTTTGAACACTTTTTAAAGTTGTGGAAACAGAAAAAAGTCGCAAGAACAAGGTCAGGTGGATATGGGGATGAGGAACAATGGTAATTCTATTTTTGGTCTGGAAGAGCAGAGAGAGACAAGACTTTGTGGTTTGGGCATTGCCATGATGCAGCAGAAATCCTGTCTCTCACATAAGCATCTCAAAAGTCCTTGTAATAAACGAGGTTTTTGTAGAATGAATTCCTGATGAACAAATCCCTCTCACTTAAAGAAAATAATGAATAATGAGGATGCACTCTACATTGCTCCTAATTTCGGTCTTCGAGATTGTAGGCTTTTCCATTCAGTGGATCATTGCTTACTTTCATAATGCTTCAACTAGTATGTCATGAATTTGTGTTGCAGTTTTTCCGAGTTTGAATCAAAATTTCATGCATATAAACTGCTCTTGCAAAGTGTTTATTTTCACATTGATGTAAAGTAGCACTGACACAACATTAAATGAAGGTTCTGCTCTGCAGAAAATGAATTTAAAAAGATATTTGAAGTGTTAAGTATGGACAAACGGACAGATCCTAAGTGGTGTGAGGGAGTCATGAACTCTGTGAATAGTATTAAGGAAGTTCTAGTGGTCTTCAAAGATTCTTTAATGGAAATGCATGCCAGTGCTAACGTACAGAAGACCGCACAGCCTCATTCATATGCCCAAGCAGTCTCAACACCTTCAACAAAGACTAGAAATGTAGTAATTGTGTCACCCAGAACGCCAGACATTGTGAAAGATTCAGAACAAACTTTAAAAATAATTAAGGAATCAACTGTGAACAAAATTCAAGTAGGCATCAACAGCGTAAAGAAAGTAAGGAATAAAAGTGTTGTCATTGAGCTTCGTAGCAAAGAAGAATGTGAGGCTTTCATGAAGAAGGTGGAAACCAATAGTCAACATCTAACGGCGAGGATACCCACGAAACGAAACCCTGAAGTAATAATTCATGGTATTGAGGCTGACATTGGAAACGATGATTTGATTCAATGTATTGTGGACCAAAATCCTTACATAAAACATTGCCTGGACTCAAGTGAACAGATGGAAATACGATTCATGAAGAGATCCAGAGACAACACAACCCAGTTTGCTGTGCTCCGAGTAACTCCAACGATCTATCATGCAATGAGGAGCGGAGGGAAGGTATACATTGGTTACAGTCGTTGTCCAGTGAAAGACCATATACCAGTTACACGCTGCTATACATGCTGTAGATACAGCCATTTAAGCAAGGATTGTACGTTCGAGAGCCATTGTAGGCGATGCACAGAGGATCACAGTTTTGATATTTGTCCACAGGAAAAGACTGTATGTATAAATTGCTTGAAATTCAACACTAAAATGTCCAGTAAGAAGAATTTTGAGATGTGCGCCACTAATCATGATGCTACTGACACTAATTGCTCTGCATACAAGAAAATTGTGGAAATTATAACTTCTAAAATTAATTATGGCTAGGCTAACCATCTTCAATCAGAACGTGCACAAATCATTAGTTCTAACGCACGAGCTAATAACTACCTTAGACTTTCATTCACCAGTTATCGATACTGACTTTAAAATGCTTTGTGTACAGGAACCTAATGTTACTCAAAATCGTGTGGCAGGTTTTGCTCTTGGCTGCAATTTGTACGTCGGTGCAGGGATAAGAAATGACACTAACAATGAAAGGCCTAGAGCAGCTATAATTACAAAATACTCAGACGTACTACACCTACCTCAATACTGTACACCCGATTTGGTTTTAGTTTGTGTCAACTGGTGTGGAATTGAAATTTATATTTGTAGTATTTACTGCGAACCAGGGCGTGATCTGACTGCTGAACTTAACGATCTTCAGAGTGTATGTGAGAAATTAAAGGGAAAAACCTCTGCTTATCACAGGGGATATCAATTCAAAACACTGTGCATGGGGCAGTCCCGTGGATGATGCTCGGGGTAAAATGTTCTATGACTTTTTCTGTGCTCACAATTTAGTTATTCTTAACGATGGTATTATTCCAACATATAGGCGTAGCAACTCCAGTAGCTTTTTAGATGTTAGTGTTTGTAGCAATTCTTTGTTACCATACATATTCGAATGGAAATTAGTGAAGCTCCAACGTTCTCTGATCATGAATTAATAATTATTACATTGTGCAATAATGTGAACAACACTACCTTATCAGCAGCCAGTTATTTAACGCGAAAATACAAAACTAAAAATGTCAAATGGACTCACTTTCAAAGGGCTATAGTAAGAGATATGGCGAAATACTCTGATCTCTCTCATGTTAACAATAGGCGAAAGCTAAATGAAACGACATCTCTTATTACGAATAGAATAATTTACGTTTGCGAAAAGCACTTGCCAAAATTATCACAGAAACCAGCAAAAAATTACTGGTGGAATAGAGACTTAGATTTACTAAGGAAAAGGGTCCTGGCCTCGTACAGAAGACTTAATAGGTGTAAATGTGTAGCTCTTCTTCCGAGATATGAATCTGTGTATAGGAGCCTTTTAAAAGAATACAAAACCAAAATGAAGGAGGCTAAATTCAAGTGCTGGAAGGAATTATGCTCTATGCAAACAAGCAAAAATCCATGGGACATAGTGTATAGAATCTGTCGTAAACCTCAAAATCACAATAATGTACTTACAACAATCAAAACCCATCATGGATACACAACTACGGCATTAGAAACCGCTACCACATTCGCAAAAAATTTCTTCCCAGATAACACTCAGGACAACGACATTCAAAAAACCATTCGGTGGGACTCAATTTTTCCTCCTTATACTGAAGATGATGTCCCATTTTTATGTCAAGAAATAGAAAACATTATCATGAGCCAAAACGACAACAAGGCCCCAGGATGGGACGGAATTTCGGCAAACATTATTAAAAACGCTTTCAAAAGTACTCCAAATCTATTTTTCAGTCTATACAATAAATGTTTGGAATTAGGAACTTTTCCTGATATCTGGAAAAGGGCTGTGGTGAAACTCATACCTAAACCTCACACTAAAGACAGATTTAGTATCAAATCATTCCGACCCATTTCTCTTTTACCTGTAATGGGAAAAGTCTTAGAGAAACTCCTCAATGACAGAATAAAGTACCATTTATATAAGAACCAGCTACTAAATAATAATCAATTTGGCTTCACACCTAGCAAATCAACGGAAGACGCTGTACTAGCTGTTACACAATGGGCACAAGGCGTTCTCGATAGAAAAGAAATAGGAATATTAATATCACTGGACATCACGGGCGCCTTCGACAACGCATGGTGGCCTAAAATTCTGCACCAACTATAAAGGAAGAAGTGTCCAAATAATTTATATGTCTTAATTCAGAATTACTTCAGTAGACGTAGAGTACAACTACAAATAGGAAGCACCACTGTCACGAAAAGCATTAACAAAGGATGTCCTCAGGGATCTGTGTGCAGCCCAATTTTTTGGAACATTCTATATGATAATATGCTCGAAAAGACCCTTCCTGAAGGGTGCCAATTGTTCGCATATGCGGACGATGCTTTATTAATGTGTAAAGCCAAAACTATACCGATCCTGACCTCAAATACCAATTTAGCATTAGGTGGCCTGTATCAGTGAGGTTGTGAAAACAAGCTTCAATTCAATCCTCGGAAAACAACAGCTATGATGGTCACAAGGAAACGCAAAATCATGCTGCCATTAATAAAAATGAATCAAGAAAATATAAAATTAGTTGATCAGATGTCTTACTTAGGTGTAATCCTTGATAAGCACTTGACATTCAGACCCCATCTTGAATATCTAGCTGCTAAATCCAATACACTTCTTAACAGGCTGGCCTTTGCATCACGACCAACGTGGGGACTAAACTCAAGTGTGTTAGGAATTACATATAGAGGAGCAGTGGAACCTTTAGTGCTATATTGCGCTTCAGCTTTTCGAAAATGCTTCAGTATCCGTTGGGCCCAGAATAAATTACTACAAATCCAACGGGGTTTCGTTTTGCGCATCATAAAAGCATATAGAACCATATCCACGGAGGCAGCATTAGTGATTGCAGGTATCGAGCCCTTATACTTGACTGGAGCAGCTGAAGCAGAACTTACACTACTTCGAAAGGAGCACACATATGAGGATACACTTTTAAAGATTGAGGTTGAGAAACCGGCCCATTTCTTAACATCCGGACATCCAGCTTATTTTCACGACTTCGTCAAATACACCAGATGCATGAGCAACCACAATGTACAGATCTTTACAGATGGATCAAAAATATCTAAAGAAGGTGCTACTGATCAGGTTGGATGCGCTTTTGTTGCATATTGCAACGGCCAAGAAGTGTACACACAGAGGAACAAACTTTCACCTAGATGCTCCATTGTGCAAGCTGAATTATTAGCTATTAATCAGGCACTGATATGGACTGAACTTAATAATTACAATTGTTGCATCTACAGCGATTCACAAACAGCCCTCAAATCAATAGATAATAAGTTTAACTTAAATCCTCTGGCAGTGGAAATTAGAAGAAATGTAATACATTGCGGCAAACACATTTGTTTCTCATGGGTGCAAGGACACAGTGGAACAGAAGGAAATGAAAGGGCTGATGAACTGGCAAAGAGTGCTGCAGTTTCGAACTTAAATTTGAGCTATAGTCTATGTCCTTATTTATATGCAAAAAGAAAAATAAATGAGTACATAATGAATAGGTGGAACAATCAGTGGCTATGCAGTACAAAGAGTTCAGTTACGAGAGAAATCTTCTTTCCTAGCATCAACACCCGCACAAATAGCAACCAAATTATACCAGATTTTATATTAACACAATTTTTATCGGGTCATGGGAAATTTGGGGCTTACCTAGAACGATTTAAATTGCATAAGGACAATGGCTATTTATGTATCTGTGAGGAAGAGCAGACTGTGGATCACCTTCTGTTTCAATGTCCAGTGTTCGGAAACAAAAGGTTTATTTTGGTCGGACATTTACATTTTTTTAATATAATATATGACAAACCACTATTCAATTTGTTCACAAAAACGTGCTGCTATAAAGAGTTTTGTAACTTTATATGTAGGCTAATATATTTAAGAACTTGTAAATAATTCAAATTATTGCAGTATATATAATTGTTAATTGTAAGTAGCAAGACTGAGTTACCCACGTCAATGTAAGTCTATATGTAATATATTTAAGAACTTGTAAATAATTCAAATTATTGTTGTATATATAAGTGTTAATTTTAAGTAGCAAGACTGGGTTACCCACATCAATGTAATTTTATATGTAATTAATTTAAGAACCTGTAAATAATTCGAATTATTGTAGTAGATATGTGTTAATTTTAAGTAGCAAGACTGGGTTACCCACGTCAAATGAATTCTCATTATAATAATATAAACTCAGGCTATAACTATAACCCTAATGTACTTTCGGGTAAAATAGGGTTCAAGAAAATGTATATTCTAATAATAATAATAATAAATGAAGGTTCACAGATCAGAACACATCACAGTTCAAGCAAGCGAATGTGTGTACCAATAGCAGTACCATTCTGTAAGAGAATATATAACAAATTTTGAAGGAGAAGTTACTGCTATTTATATATCTTTACAAAACCTCTTACATAAATTAAATAAATTACAAAATGCTGTCATGTTATCAGATTCAAGAGCAGCCATACAAGCTATAATCTCTCAGCAGTCTACAAAAGGGGCTAAAATTCAGGATTGTAAGAAAATGATCTATTACTAACTAAACTACAGAAAAACTTACGTAGGTAGTTTACAATGAATTCCTTCCAACTGTGATACAAAGGGAAATTAAAGAAGAGACTTTTTGGCTAAAAAGGGCACTGAAATTTTACAGACTTCCATTTTATTTTGTAAAACAACTAATCGAAAGTAAATTCTGATCTTCTCAAAAACAATACAATTCCGATAGAGCAAAAACCTGGGAAATTTTATTGACTAACCCCGAGATAATCCCTCAAGAGCTACGTAAATCTGCTGTTGTGAGGTAATCAAATTAATAATAGAACATGATTGTTTGGCAAGCCATCTGAACAGGATAAGAATTTCCCATACATCCGCCTGTGTATTGTGTCATGCAAATGAAGAGATGAACATGGGACACGTCAAAAGATGCACAGCTACAAGAAGATGATATTGTACAAAAATACTGGCGTGCAAGATGGCGAATGACTTAATATTATTGTCAAGTACCTATGCATTGGACTAACAGTAACAACAACATAGCAGTATTATGCAGCTAGTCCCAGAACTTAACGACTACACCACTTATTTATCAATTTTTTATGGCTGCTTCTAGTCTCTTCAGGAAAGTAAGCAAGTAGGCCACAACTGTCTTTTTTAGTGCTCACCAATTTAAATCTTAATTCTAAATGACCTGTGTAATTTACAATGTCATATCATTATATTAAACATTAAATAGGCCTAATACTAATTCATTATATCAAACGATAGACTGAAAGAAGACCTGTCTTTAGAGTGACTAGCTGAGCAGTGGAAGGATGCAGATTTGATTGCGTGCAGTAATGTACGATGTTTTCTTTGCTATGTCTTCTATAACTGCTTTGGAGCACGTTCAGTCTATATGAAGAGTATTAAATGTTCCTTTTGCCTTTCATAATTGAGAGTCCTTTTCATACCATGATAAAAGAAATCACATGTATTGTCCTTCCTTCTATAGACTATAGCCTTTACCTCTCTATCATGCAGATCAATCAGTCAAATACTAACACAATTTGTGCAAATACTAAATGGAACTATACAGAGTGAACCGTAAGTAATGTCATTAATTTCAGTGAGTAATTCTTTGAGACATTTCAAACAAAAAGTTTAATATAATTTTGCTCGTTTTTGCTTCCTTTTCACGATAAAAATTGTTTTATATGAAACATTTCATAGCTTGTTTTGAGAGAGCCATTGATTCAATTCTCAATATGCTCAGTCAGTTTAAGAGAGCAGTGCATTACAATAATAATGAATGATTGAAAGAATTTTAGTTTTGTCTTTTATATGTGCAGAAATTCTATGCAAACAAAAGTCAATTATCATTCCGCAAAGGAATTGTACTGCTGTCAAAAGAAAAAGTGGCCTTTCTCTAGAAACTAAATTCCATTCGGGTATCTCCACTACAATTCGTAGACAGACAATGTTACATGTTGTTGGATCACGTTGCCTAATATCTAGAGTTATAATTAGTTAATTAATGAACTAGTGGACTTACTCGTGTTAACACTAGTTAATCAATTAATTACATTCAAATGTTAAAAGTGGTGTATGCAAGATTCAAAATGGATTATAATTAGTGTTCTCCATATTACTATGATAGCATAATGGTAGCATTTTAGGCTGGTATTCATGAGGTCGTGCATTCAAACACAACCTAGTGCTTTTTATGTTTTATTGTCTTTAAGAGAGAGAGAAAATATAATTGCTCCTGTCTCTTTCATGACTGTTTCAGTAATTAACATCAGGTCCATGAATGTATTATGCCATGACTTTATCATTATTTATTATGGCATTAAGGCTGCAAATGGAAAGAAAGAAAGATTATATTCTCAACAAAAATATCTTTCGTGACATAAACGAAACAAACTTACTGCCATCTGCCTTAGAAAATTCAAACAATTAAACGTTCAAAAAACAAAACAAAAAGCCACAATTCAATATTTAGTCCATCTTCCATCTGGATCTCCCCTTGCAGTCAAGTGGGCATGGAATTGACTAGTCTTTTTAAATAGCAACTGTATTGTTATAATGTTAAAGAACTATAACAAAATAAAACGATAACTTGAACAAGGCTCGAACTCACAACCTTCGAATCATTTATTGAACACATAACAGCTCCTCTACGAGATGCATATGTGAATGACTTCTGTTTAAACATCTTAGTTTCAAAACAGCTTCTATAAGCGTATGCATCATGTATCTTCATCGTTATCCGAAGTGGACTTACAAAATATTTGCTTTTCATGAGTTCGGCCACTTTTTTTTGATAGCTGTACAGTGTCACATCTGTTTGGATCAAATTTATGCACATTTAAAGGATAAAACTAAAATTCCTTCAATCATGTATTATCATAATACACTGCTCTCTTAAAGTGACTGAGCATATTGGGGATTAAATCAATATCTTTCCCAAAACACACTATGAAATGTTTCATATAAAATAATTCGCTATGCTGGTGCTACTATGAGGAATCAGGCAGTGTCAGACTCTAGCCTCTCGTGTGTGTGATAGAGTAATGACATGGCAACGGTATGTGCCAGGTGACACTAATATTTCATTTATGGAAGATGTTAAGTGGGATTTAGGCAGAATTAATGATACTGGTATTTTAACAAGCCATTTTAACAACAGATTATGTTTTCATCACAAATTATTAATGAAATGTTTTCATTGATGAGCAATGTAACTGTTGGAAATTAAAGACTCGAATTTATTGCTTCGTAAATTAACACAACATTGAGGAAAAATGAATATAAAGAATACTGTAGCTGAATTCCACCTACTTATTTGATATCATTGTTTGGCAAAGCCTCTAATTTACTTGGATTTAGGTGCGAACAACAAATGCAGTCTGAAGAATTTAGTGTCCTTCACCAGGATTTTTTTAAGAAAAACTGAAAAAATACCATTGGAATATAATAGGAATGGGACACTTATCATTTAATTTCACCCCTTTTTTCCTGAAAGTTTGCGACTGAAAACATTAGAGGAAGAATGATGTCATCTTTGTATCAGGGGATTTAGGCTAAGTGGCCTGTTCCGCTCTTATGCCATTTTTTCTTCGGTTTTCCTATTCTTCTTTTGCATGTTTCTCAATAGTTATTCTGCGAATATGTTGTTCTGTAATATGTGTGTTTGTTTAATGTCTACCCACTTCACTTGCATGATTCAGGTTCTGCATATTGCGGATCGATGGGAGGACTATGACCCATTTTCAAATTGTACACCACTTCGATGGGCCACATTATGCATGATGTGTACCTGTGAAGAGTTATGTCGTGTACTAGGATGAATGTGTAAGTGCAGTGTAGGGAATGGATGAAGATGATGGTGAGGAAGGAAGAAGGGAAAAACCTGGTGCTAGCACGTAGCCTACTTCTATCGAATTTGTTCTGTAATATTATTGATATGTTCTAACATGGAGTTGATTTTCATTTGTTTTAGTATTTCGAAGCTTTCTTGCTTATGGGGGTGGGGAACAGGGAATTAAGCAATAAAATACAGTATAACCAAATCAGGATTTTCTAGAGAGCTTTGAAAAACTAAGAAAGAAGCAGATGAACTACATATGTTGCAACATATTTAGTGCGGGGAAAAATGTGGATAAGAACTCATGGCATTAGAATTGTATGGACACAGCTTAAATGCAATGAAAAAGATATAAAATGAAAGTTTTATTTTATATGAGAACTGCAAATAGTGTTATACATAGTTAGGGAAATGATACAAGCAAATTATTTTATGAGAAATGTTTATGCAAAGTGACTTGATTTAAACACAATAATTTATTCTGTTATTGTGTCATTGTTTTTGTTCCTTTTTTGTTTTTTTCTCCTCCTGCTGCTTAAATCTTTGTTATGAAGTTTTATGTTGCTAGCTGTGAGCTCTTGTAATTGCAAAATGAGAAAATAGAAAATAGAATAGCAACAATCCCTATATAGGGAGGAAGGAAATGCATTATATTGATATTGATATTTGATATTGATATTGATATTTATTTGTCATTCAACTTTACAATTCACAGTTATGGTGGGCCTTCACATTTCTGTTTTTCGATCCACCATCCCTTTATACATATAACTCTTTTCTATTTATGTATTCTTTGCCGAGAATTTCTTGATTACCTTCTAATGTTCTGTTATGACTGAATTGCTATATGTCCTTCCCCCTCTATCCTCTTCTATTCTCTCCCTCCTACCTAGACTGTCTCCCTTCCATTTCTCACTCACCTATTAAATATTGCATATTCCTTCCTTAATAATTTGCGTTATTTATTTATTTTCTTCTCTACCTTCAAATCCTACCTACTCTTAATCATTGTTTCTTTTTTCTTCTATCCTCTGATTATTTACATATTTATCTCTTTCTTTTCGCTTCACTCCTAAATTTCCTATTGTATTATCTCTTTCCATAAGTATATTTATTTCGATAATACTCCTACAGTTATAGTACCCCTGCTACTACTCCCAACCCATACATTGAAAAACATGACATATCTAATTCACTTAATTACACTTGCAATTTCTCTCTCATTCCACTTCACATTTGTTCAGATGATTTTTCTTTTTTCTTTTTCACTTTACTTCTCTTGTATTCATTGTTTGATAGTCTATCTTATTACACTCTTACCCTATCTTCTTATACTTAACACTTTCTTCTCTGCTCCTTTTCTTACACTTTTGCTACCCCTAACTTTCTTGCACTCACTTTTTAGCACTCTTCTTCTTCGCTAATAACCTCTCCAAAGCCCTATTCATTCTGTCCTCACAATCACTAATATCTGGTAGTCGCTTCATTCCTTCACTCGTTCTCACGTCTTCTCTTGCATTTCCTCCATTAGTCTTGTCTATGCTCCTGACCTCAGACACTTCCAGCTGTTTCCCTAATCCTTCGTCAGCAGTATTTTGTATCTGTCTCACGTTTTGTTATCCTCCTTGGTTTATTCTGGTCAGCCGTTTCGTACTCGCAGTGGGCGTCAGATATCGACATTGTACATCTCTCGTTTCATTGATATTGAAGTTTTGTGTCGTTTGCATTTTTTCATTCTCCCTAGCGTGCTGCCTTGACGTACGCATATTTTCACGTTCATTGAACCTCCGTTTCACTGCGCCTTGATTCACCTGGCTTTGCTAGATTTCAGTCCAAAACTCTGGTTTGTCACAATTCTTTTCACAGTATTCGAGAACGTACACTTTATCATTGATTTTCAATTTATCTAATGCCTCAGACTAAGTCAGATCTTTCCTCTAGTTTACTTTTACACTTCACACGTCTTAGTTTGCACTTCCTTGTTTCTTTAACTATCACATACTCGCTGAATTTTTATACAGTTTCATCTATTTTCTCGCACATCTTTTTTTCAAACACCTCCACGATTTCTGAACTTTGACCCTCTGTGCTCTCGTTGACAGTTGTCTTTAACTATCACATAACTCGCTGCATTTTCATACAAGTTTCATCTATTTTCTCGCAAATCTTTTTTAGTTCCCTCTCAATATCACCCCTGGTTGCTGGACTTTGACCATCTGCGCTCTCGTTGTCTGTTGTATTCTCGACTTCTTTCTTCTCTTCCCCGCAGTCCCTTTCGTAACTTGCACTCGGACCTGTACTCGTAATGACTCCTTTCCTTATACTCTCCGTATTCCCCTTCGATGATTCTCCTATTATTGCCAACCCTGGACTCCTCTCCTTCTCTTTCCTTCTTCTTACCTCTATTATCCGCTCACATGATTCATAGCCATCAGTAGCTCCCCCTTCTTCACTAGACTCATTCATCATTACACAACTTAAACCTTTCTTTATCTTATCATTCGCATATTTCTTTGCCTTTGTAGCCTTTATGCCACTCTTCTTAGAAGTGTACTTCTCCCTGTCTGTTAGCTTCGTGATCCGTTTTTTGCTCCCTGGTTCAATGTCTTCTTTCTGCTTGTGTCGCCTTCTTGCTTCGACTCCTGATTCATCATTTTTCGCCGCATGCTTCTCATATTCTACATTAGCTCCAATGTTCTCTTCCGAAGTCAGTTGAACTGTTCGCTTGATTTCATTCTCTACTCCTGCTTTCGACTCCCGCTGCGCGTGTTTGTCAGTTTGCCTCTGATGTTTCTCTGCCACGTTATTTAATCCAAATTCCGGATGATTTACGTTCTTCTCACAAAACTCCAGGTCATAGTATCTCCCGTTGACGTTCAGTTTGTCTTCATATATCTTAGCAAAATGTTCCTTATTTCTAGCAGCTTTCATGAACGGTATCAGCGCTTTGCGTCTTCTTCTTGTTTCATAGTTTACGTCTTTTTCAACCCTTATTTTCGTCATTCTTAATTTTCTTAAGTTCCTTAAGATAATTTCTCTTGTTCTCATGCTTACGAAAGAAATTAAAATAGGTCTAAATCTTCCTTTCCCAATTCTATAAGTCTGTTCAATATGACCCACTCTCACATCGATACCAAAAATCTTATCGCACACGTTAATTACAGTCTCATATGTATCCATTTCATATTCATGACCCTCTTCTTCCACCCCGAAGAATATTAAATTCTTCTTTCTTTGCTTATCTTCATAATATTTGATTTTCTCTTTCATTTGCTCATTATCCCATACCAGATAATCAATCTTCGCACTGATGTTATCTATTCTGCACATCAAGCTTCCTGATGTTATATCCACTTGATTCTTCGAGTTTCCTGTACTGTTCTGCATTTGTAGTCCTCCATTCCTAACTTCATTTCTCCCCTTCTTTATCACTTCTCGTTGTAGCACTTTATCCATTTTCCATACCTTCTGCTCTATCACTCGCTCATAGGTCAATGCCTCTCTACGCTGTTCAGTCTCCACTCCGTCAGCACACGTCCTTACTCGGCTAAAACTCGTTGATGACTGAAATGCATTATATTAATTCACATGAATTATGATCATGCTGTTACGAGCCAGTTTTTTTACATAATGTTATTGATACAACCAGTAATCTATAGAAAATTTTTAGTTTTTCGAGAAAATTACGTGCAACATTGTAGCAGTGCAGTAATTGAAACCTGTACTTTTTATGGTTAAATTATTGCTAAAACATGGTCATAAGTAGCTTACTGTACACTATCCTATGGATAAATCACTCTCATTTTTAAAAAATTGCATTGAACCGCAATCAAAATTGTAACACAATGCCTATCGTATCCCCAACCCTCACTTTTTGGAGCTGAAATGTCTGCAAAGGAACGAAATATTGATTACACTTTTTGTTCGTCATAGGAATCACAGTCATCTGAAAAAAAGAAGAAGAAGAAGAAGAAGAAGAAGAAGAAGAAATGTGATATATTCCCTACCTCCCTGTATAAGATACAGTTAGATTTTAAAATTGCTGTATCTGTGTAAGAAATGTAAATCTTATCTGATTTCATGTATTTCTTTTGTTTCCTATATAATAATAGGAATGTTTGTTGCTGCTGCTATAAAAGAGTTACGTCAGTGTGTGCTGCAGACCATGGTATTCATTGTCAGTCACTACACAATGGTGGCCATATCACAGCAGGCTGGTGAGTGTAGTTTCTTTCCTTATAGAATGTATTTAACACATAATTTTGTATTTTTAGATTTTTTTGGAATATCAACATAATATATAAATATGTATATAAGTAATAGTTAAAAGTATGTATTTTTCTCTTTATGTTGAACTCAATTATAAGAGTTCGATCTCATTACGAGGTATAGAATTACTGATCTCATTGCGAGGTACAAAATTACTGAATAGTTTGGACTCGAACTTTGTTTAATTTTCATGGCACTTCCTTTAAAATAGAGGAGCAGAATACTGTATGGGTCTGTATACTAAAACTTGAGAAAAGAGCTATATTAAAAACTCATTTTGTCAGTTCATATATTCATGAAATGAATAGAATTTAATTCTTGTTTAAATTATGCTCTGATTACACTGCATTTAATAATATGTATTGAAAGCACATAAAGTTTTGCAATATTTAAACATGGCTTCATAGGATACGTGAACTATAAATCATTATCAGAAAATGAATACAATTAAATCCCTATTTAGCATTTTTCACGTGACAGTTTCTTTTTTACCTTAAATGGAGATTTACACTAAATTTAGGTTTCATTATTTTTCGGTCAGTAAACTACACAAATTTTCTAGAAATTCCTCCATATGACATAGACAATATTTGGCAGAATTATAATGCATCAGACGCTGAAAATGTACAGATACGGAATTAAACTTTGAAGTGAGTCTTGACAGAAGTTCACCTGTATACAGGCCTTAAGGCCCTAACTCAGCCAGGTAAAATGAAATCAATTATTATTATTATTATTATTATTATTATTATTATTATTATTATTATTATTATTATTATTATTATTATTATTATTCCTTCCAGTGCATCCTTCAATATAGGCAGTTTCTTCTCAGGCAGTGACCCAACCAATTTCTTTTCCTCTTCGTGATCAGTTTCAGCATCATTCTTTCTTCGCCCACTCTTCAACACAGCTTCATCTGTCTGTCCACTTCACATGTTCCATATTCACATTTCAAATGCTTCTATTCGTTTCTCTTCACTTCGCCATAATGTCCACGTTTCTGTCCCATGCAATGCCACACTCCATACAAAGCACTTCACTAGTCTCTTCCTTAGTTCTTTTTCAGAGACTCGCAGATGTTCCTTGTTCTGTTAAAAGCTTCCATTGCCTCTGATATCCTCCTTTTGACTTCTGGCAGCAACTCATGTTACTGCTTATAGGCCTAGTACACTCCAAGTTTTTGAAGCTGTCCACTTGCTCTACTGCCTCATTTAGAACCAGTGTATAATAATTTAAATATGGAATTTTTTAGTACAGATCTCAGACTTTTACGTTTAGCTTCCAAGATTCAAGAACAACAACTATAACAGAAATAATATTAGAGTAACAAGGGGTAAAAATCCTCAATTTTTATGATTATTGTTCCTCTGGTCACATTATTAATTATTTTAACCTGTTTTGAGGGTTAAATATGGCTTATAGTTTTCTTTAATTTTTGTAAAATCGTGGAAATTGTATTTGTTATTTTTATTAGATTTATAGTAATTCAAATCAGATGCAACAATTGGGATCTTTACCCCGGCTATTGGGGTAAAGATCCGCGAAACAAAAGGGCAAAAATCCCACAACAAATCAACACTATACTTACTACATAAACTTACAAAATTGCTTAAGTATTGAAAAACAAAATACGAATGTCACTATGGACATTATTATTTGGGCGAATTATAAAAAAAAAAAAAAAAAAAATGTGTTGACTCTGGTATTATTGAATCCCGTTATTCGATCTTGTGCCATGCTATAAATGATGTAGCCAAGTCAGTTACAGCCATGTATATCTTGTTATTGGATCGATGGGAAATATTGTTTCAGATTCGTACTGGTGTGCAAACTAACGAAGTATTTCAAGTGGCAGGCCATAAAATCACAAATTTAAATTTCTTCAGTATCTATAAATTCATTTTCTTATCTGTCATTAAATGTATGTCTGAAGGAACCAATTGAAGAAATACTGAATCCTTTTTGAAATCTTTTCTTAAGGTGGATTTTTCTACATTTGACATTTTGTCAGATTTTCTCTTTGATATACCATCATAGTAAAGTTGTCTTACTTCATCACATACTCGTATATTAATGGCTTAGAATCCGTTTTTCTCTAGTAATTTCTGCTAAATATTTTAGCGTTTACAGTAATTGTTCAAAAAACAGATCTACTATTGAAGTTAGAGTACCGTAGTTTCTCCTAACTATGGTCAAAATTTGTCACATTTTTCTTTGTATATTCAGTACTATTCATCCAGATTAAGTGAAATTTTGGCTCCGGACTCTTCTAAATTTATATTAAATAAATATTGACATATGTGTTTGAAATTATTTAATTACAACTGTTAAAAAAATAATAAGCATTGGTACATAGTTGTATCCTGAGCTGACCAACTATGGTCCACTCATATATTCATGCTTGAAAGCAGTCAAAGCACCTCCATTAATGAAAATATGGAGCTGTAATTATTCGTAAATCAATATATTAAGTTTCTAATTTAAGGGTAGAAACATAATCTAGCACAGAAATATTAAAAATAAATGAAAAGTACATAGATTCTTTTCATTAGTACACATTATATAAACACTCAATAAACAAGTGAAATCTGAAAGTCATTTTTCTGCAATAATGAACAACTACACTCACCGGCAAAAGAACCGGGTCACCTAAAGTTTCTCAATTTTTTATGAGGTGAGAATCAGAATATGCTTTATGAAATGAAGAAAACATTGCTTCCCAGAAAAAAAGAAAACTTATTCATTATCATTTGCGCTGTTATTTTCAACGCCAAACAATGGATATAATTAAAAGTTGTAAAAACTTACAAATTATATCAATTTTCTTCCAAATGTTCAACTGATTTTGTGGCCACCCAGATGGTGCTAATAGTGGGTATTGCCTCCCCGTGACTGTTACCATTCGCCGATTCAACCTTTCGATCAGATTCTGGATGTCAGTCTGGTCGATTCTATTCCATTCTTTACTTAGAACATTTCGGAGCTGCTGTAAGTTGCTGTGAGGAGTTAGACGACTTCTAACTCGTTTTCCTAGCATTTCCCACACATGTTCAATAGGGTTTATATCAGGACTTCTTGCTGGCCATGTCATCCTATTCAATCCAACGTCGTGAAGGAACTCATCCACGATTCTTGTAGCATGAGGGCAAGCATTATCATGCATTAACAGGAACTTTTCACCAATAAGTGGAGAATATGGTACCACATGTTAAATTAGACCTTCTTCGATGTATCTTTGAGCAGTCAAAGCACCTCCATTAATGAAAATATGTTCTGTGTGAGCTTCATACGAAGTGCCACCCCATACCATTACTGATCCACTTTGGAAACTGACACGTGAACTGAAGGAACATGAAGAAAAACGTTCTCCTTCTCTTCTCCACACTCTTTCACGTCCATCTGTAAACTAAATCTCGATTCATCTGTGAAGAGCACTCGTCGCCACTCCCCCAGGTTCCAATTAACACGATTGTGAGCAAAACGTAATTGTTCAACATGATGTTGCTGGAGTAATTCTGGGTCTTTGGCTGGTCTTCTGGAATCAGCCCACATTCATCCAGACGTCCTCTTACAGTTCTCTCACTCATGTTAACTTGTCTTATTTTCTGGAAGGCTCTTCTGGTCTCAATAGCTGTGGAATGGCGATTTCTTAATGTGTTTAGGACAGTAAAATGGTCGTCACGAGCCGAAGTTACTCGTTTTCTCCCTGAACCAGGTCTCATGAAATAACCTCCAGTCTCTCTAAAGCGATGGTACACTCGCTGTATGATCGATCGAGGAATCCCAAGAACTGCAGCCACATAATGCTGACTGTTCCCACCTTCTATCAATGCAACCACTTTTGCTGAATCGGTAGGACTTAGTGACATTTGTATACAATGAAGTACTCCAATACTGCCTTAAAAGAGCTTACCAGTCTGTAGACATCTTCAGCTTAGCTCGAAATGAGTTCGAGAAGTTTACACACAATATTATAAGAAGAACTAATCTGCTTTTCAGATCACTGTTGGCTATTACGTATTCAGTATTACATTGTTACGTATCACAAAATAATTGAATAACTAAATGAACCTCAGCACACCTACAATTATTTAAAAATCCTACAATTTTTAAAACTTTTAAAGAAAATGTAGTTGGCCCTGTTTTTTTTGCAGGTGAGTGTATATTAAAGAACAAAAGTACGGTATCAAAATAAACTAACACATTCTTAACAAAATATAATGCAAATAAATTCACTGATAATGTTTATTTATCATACTGAGAACTACATTCATTAAGCTTATTTCGATCCTTTGAATCTCCACTTCTCTTGTAATTCTGAAATTGAAAATAGATCTCTCTTTTTCGAGACGCATTTGGGGTCTTCAATTTGTTTTATTATGTTTTCCGTTCTATAGAATAAAATGCCTTCCATTTCTCGCCACCTCAGTAATTGTCACTTCTTACTATACATGAAACAACAGCTCCATTGTACTTCACTTCCAAAATTTTCCGTGGCCACAATTCCTCCTCAAAAGTAACTACCATATAACTATGTGCCTTTAGCATTAATTTAACAGATTTCGTCTTCTTTTCCATGTCTGACTCACTGTCTGTAAATATGGAGAGAACACCGGAAACATCATAATCTGTATCCAATTCAATTTCATCGCTCTCATAGTCACTTACAGGGATGGTTGTTTTCCTTCTACCCTGAAGTTTTCGTTGTACCGGACCATCATTTGTGCTAGTACCATTGATGCTGGAACAGCCTGTTTCTTTGTTTACTTGACTATAATGTTAAATAGTGTTTTAGAATATACTGAGATACCATATTTGCAGAAGTAAATAATCACATAGATCACATTTTATTGAAAGAAATATTTCAAAATGAAATACAATTATGGTCCACGAAAAATTGTGGTACATAGTTGAGGACTGACTTCTAGTCTTGAGGTTAAACATTTTTCACGCAGAGTCCTTAATCTCTGCCAGTCTAATTATTACGTGAAAGTAAACACTATATAGCCAGGTTTAATTGTACAAAGAATCATATATCTATAACTTACCAGTTCTACAGAGGAGAGCTTAATAAAACAGAAGATCACAAACTGAATGATTTCCTGTCTTCACACATTCAATAGAATGATGCACACGGACCTTGTTAAGCATCCATATCATTGCCACATAGAAGCATCTATGGGGAACATAATTCCATCACAGTGGCGCCTTAAATGGCAAACACCGAACTCTTGGGGGACTAAGTAGTACATAATGCGTTTTGGACCATAGTTGGGTGCCTGGGCCATAGTTATGGGAAATTACGGTACTATTTTATTATAGCAACACTCTAAATATTGCAATATGACCAATGGGGCAAAGTTCCGCATTCGGATCTTTACTTCATCATGTGGATCTTTACCCCACATGGCAGACCAAAGGACTGAATCAAGTGCTGTCATTTAGGAAAGAAATTGTGGAACTATGAACTATACATTATGTTCGTCATAGACAATGAAATAAATCACGAACAAAGAAATGTAGTTTCTGTTAATATTTTAAAGTCTACTGCTAATACTTACTTATTTACTTACTGGTTTTTAAGGAACCCGGAGGTTCATTGCCGCCCTCACATAAGCCCGCCATTGGTCCCTATCCTGAGCAAGATCAATCCAGTCTCTATCATCATATCCCACCTCCCTCAAATCCATTTTAATATTATCTTCCCATCTACGCCTCGGCCTCCCCAAAGGTCTTTTTCCCTCCGCAACTCCCAACTAACACTCTATATGCATTTCTGGATTCGCCCATATGTACTACATGCCCCTGCCCATCTCAAACATCTGGATTTAATGTTCCTAATTAAGTCAGGTGAAGAATACAATGCGTGCAGTTCTGTGTTGTGTAACTTTCTCCATTCTCCTGTAACTTCATTCCTCTTAACCCCAAATATTTTCCTAAGCACCTTATTCTCAAACACCCTTAACCTATGTTCCTCTCTCAAAGTGAGAGTCCAAGTTTCACAACCATAAACAATAACCGGTAATATAACTGTTTTATAAATTCTAACTTTCAGATTTTTTGACAGCAAACTGGATGATAAAAGCTTCTCAACCGAATAATAATAGGTATTTCCCATATTTATTCTATGTTTAATTTCCTCCCGAGTATCATTTATATTTGTTACTGTTGCTCCCAGGTGTTTGAATTTTTCCAGCTCTTCAAAGGATAAATTTCGTATCTTTATATTTCCATTTTGTACAATATTCTCGTCACAAGACATAATCATATACTTTGTCTTTTCGGGATTTACTTGCAAACCTATCTCTTTACTTGCTTCAAGTAAAATTCCCGTGTTTTCCCTAATTATTTGTGGATTTTCTCCAAACATATTCACGTCATCCGCATAGACAAGCTGCTGATGTAACCCATTCAATTCCAAACCCTCTCTGTTATCCTGGACTTTCCTAATGGCATACTCTAGAGCAAAGTCAAAAAGTAAAGGTGATAGTGCATCTCCTTGCTTTAGCCCACAGTGAATTGGAAACCCATCTGACCTACTAATACACAAGTCTAATATTATATCAGAGTACCGGTAGTGAAAAATTGAAAATAACTCATTATTTCCAGTACAGTGGATGGAGAAACGCCAAATTTGGTATAAACACAGCTTCTAATATGGTAGGCGTTACCTCAAAAATGCAGTCACTTGGGGAATCCCACGTTTGATATATCAAACACGATGCAGCTTATGATGTTTGATTGTTGTATATTTGCAATTCTGTTTTTATTGTGATTGTTGGTACACCAGTTGGCTTATAAATCATCAACCTCTATATTGGTAACAATGGAAAACTTAAATATTTTAATTTGGCAGTTGTTGCGAGTGTTGAAATTCCAGTACCAGTCTGCTTGGAAGATGGATAACACGTAAAGGTACGGTCACACGTCGCTACTTTTGCAGCGTACTTTTATACTGCAGCTGCAAAAGTTGCGTGTCGTGTTCACACGTAAGCCAAAAGTAGCGCGCTGCACAATACTTTTCGTGCTGCGCAACCCGAGTGCTGCAAAAGTTGCAACTGGAGGTTGTGAGTCTGTTCACACACAAGACGCTACTTTTGCAGCCGCAGTCATGCTGCAGGTTCCCATCTCCGTGTTGACTTCTCAATATACATTTTGTGGTTATGTTCGCATTATGAATAAACTCATGCGAAAGCTTCCTTATCTATTATTTGCTTTTCGGTCGAATCTAGTATTCAGAAACTGACATTATTTTTACTATAAAGCTTTTAAAAACGCCTATATATTTAAATGATAACCAACAGTATATTCACGTAATCAATGTTGGCAACCCTCCTGTTTGGAACTACGCTACGGAAAATTTAAAAAATGAATTATATCGTCACCAATTATGCTCAGACTGTGTTGTGTATTTAATAACTGTTACAAGTAATTTATTTTTATCACATTTAACATTAAAATATAACCAAACAATAAAAGTATCATTGACACATTTGGGTGGTAACACTGGTTGAAACCGCAGCAAAAGTTTCAACAAAACCGATATCAAAAATGCTGCGGCTGCAACCCTGAGAACCCTGTTCACACGTCGCTACTTTTAAGTTGCGCGCAGCATGGAAAAGTAGCGGGCAGCAGGTTCGGCAGCCGCTACTTTTCGGGTTGCACCGTTGTTCACACGTCGCAGTACGAGAGTTGCGCAGTTTTTTGTACTGCAGCGCTGCAAAAGTAGCGACATGTGATCGTACCTTAAGTTCGATTTTTATTTTATGAGTAGTTGGTTTTGAATGCTCGATTTTAATTAATTATTTTAACGTGCTGGCAAATGTATATCCTTTCAGTTCTATTATATTTTTTCATAATAATTTGAATAATATGGACTGGAGGGTTACGTAAACTTTGATGTTTGATATATCAAACTCTGGGCGTTTATGTGAACTTTCATCCATCTTACAGGAAAGATACAGAACAATTGATAAAATGGCTAGATGAGGTGTTAGATGCAGATGAACCTGAAATATGTGCAAGTACTGTATACATGCTGCTGACGAAATAGAGGTGGTACTTAACCCTCCTGCTGATGGCATCGACAGTGATCGGGATGATGGTGGCAGCGACGACGATGAAAAAACTACTTTTATGGATCTGGGCAGAGGAATTTTACGTCACGAAGGTGAGATGAGGATAGTTAGACAGAGGGACCATTTCAAACAGAGAGAGGATATAAATTTTGAATCAAAAGTGAATGAACCTAGGGTTGAGAAATGATCAGAAAATTTAACAACAGTCACGTCTCGTAGAGAATTACCATCGAACTCTACTACTTCATCTCATCTGAATGTTTATCCTTCTTCAAATTCTGAAAATGTAAACAAGTCTATACCGAAGAAAGTAAACGAATCTGTACCCAAGAAAGCTAAATATACAACGAATGGACTGAAAGAAATCTTCATAAAACTAATTTAATTTCTCTGCCACCCTCCCCTAATGATAATATTTTTGATTTGAATTTTGATAAGTCTCTTGATGAGTTGTTCAAAATGGTATTCGACTTAGAAATGATGGAAATGATATGTCGGCAGACTGTATTATATGCAGCCCAGAAAGGATGCATTATACATTTGTCCATTGAAGAACTATATACATATTTTGCAATTCTTTTAGTTTCCGGTTATGTGGAGGTGCCACACCGGCGGTTATTTGGGAAACACGAGATGATACATACAACTTACTGATTTCAAATGCAATGATAAGAAATCGATTTGACATAATTCATAGATTTCTTCATTGCAGTGACAATTCTGAAATTGATCAAACAGAAGGGTATTCAAAGTAAGGCCCCTCATTGACTATGTCAACAACAAATTTCAAGAATCTGCTCAACCTCTTGGCTAGAAGTATTCACTGGATGAAGCTATGGAGCCGTATTATGGCCGTCACTCAATGAAGCAATTCATTCGCGGCAAACCAATACGCTTCGGCTTCAAGTTCTGGCGTTTAGCCACACCTGAAGGGTATCTTCTTAAATTTTGTCCTTATACAGGGAAAAAAGATAGGAATCAAGGTGAATCATTGGGGTCAGTTGTTCAAAGTATTTGTATTGGATTTATTCCTGTTAACAGTTTTGTCTTTGTTGACAATTATTTCAATTCTTTAGAATTCCTCAACACAATGTTACAACATAACTTAAATGTAATAGGAACAATCGAGCTGATAGGACTGGAAATGCACCGTTAAAAGACCTAGGAAAACAGTCAAGAGGTGCAACTCACACCATTCAATCAAAAGACAAGTAAGTAATGCTCATCAAATGACAAGATGACAATAAAGTGACTATGGGCACTAATGATCAAGATGAAAATGTGACACTTGCTTATGGAACTTGTCAACAATGGAATGCAAGTAAAAAGAAACGTGTTGCTGTTACTCAACCGACAATCATCAAACACTACAAGTATATGGGGGGTGTTGATTTGGTCGATCAACACCAAGGATTGTATCGAATTCGAATCAGGTCAAAAAAATGGTGGTGGCCATTTTTCAGGTTCTGTTTGAATGGGGCGGTAGTAAACATGTGGTTACTGTACAGAAAAAATGTTCCAGGGTATCCTTTGTTGGAATTCATAAGGAGGATAACATTGGTAACACTTTCAACTCCAAATTTGAGCTCCCCAAGGACGTCTGTTTTGCTAAAGAAACCATCACTGATACCAACTGAATTGCGGTATGATGGAAAAAATCATTTGGTGCAATGTCAGGACACTCAAAGGTGCTGTGGAGTATGCAAGAAAAATGCAAAATACAACTGCATCAATTTTAAAGTTGCCTAGCACCCAAAAGACTGCTTTCTAAAATTCCACACCAAGTAGGCTAACAGTGTATCATGTGGATTACTTTTGTATTTATGGATAATTTGAAATAAGTGTTCACAATATCTGACTATTTATGTTACAATTTATTCCATTATGATTTATGATAATAATAATTTAGTTTCTTGCAAAATTCAGTGTAAATTATTTTACATAAGGTACAATGGGGTAAGTGGAAACTTGGGAAAAGTGGAACCTATAACTGTTACGTTAAAACTATTAAAGGCTGGTGAAACTATTAGGTAATAATGAATTCAAAAAGGAAATTTGAATTTATATGCACTAAATTTCATTTTCATATTTGATTCTCTGGCACTGTCATACGTTAGGTTCCACTTTCACTATAGAAAACTATGGGTTCCATTTATCCCAGAGCACTTTACATATGCTTAAAATCTTTCCAAACATCCCCATAACCCAAAACAGTTATTTACCCTGTCACATCCCACATAATTCTGTACAGAACCTTCCAAATAACATTGCTATACACCAACGCCCAGCGTTTGATATATCAAACATAGAATAAAAGGGCCTAAATAACACTATTTCGAATTCTTTTATATTTTATATTGTTATTTGGTATATAATGATAATCTCTGAGAGTTTTCACAAAGAAAAATCGAAAAAAAAATCTCCCTTATATAATGGGTTAATATGAAGCCCTATATTTTTATAAATATAACACATAATGGATCGTGTTGGGATTGGAACCGTTGATCAGCACTGCAGACGCTATGCTTTAGACCACTTCACTCGCCTGGTAGCATTAGTTGTTTTCATAACGTGGTGAAATGCTTCCGGCTCTTCTGCATATTTCAGGTGTGTTTTTTTTTTCTAAAATCTACGAATTTTACGTCAATATATTTGTATACGTATTAAAAATTTAGTAACCCCCCCATGTTTTAATTTCTCCTCACCATAGATATGTAATACATAAGCAGAAAGGAGAGACGAATATCTGTTCATGTTATGAACCAGAGCATGCACAGTGTGGCATTCTTTGACTTGGAAAAATACTCGAGCTGCTCAACATTTCTGTAGAAGAGCACTGCCCAGTCGTTCAGAGATAAGCACAATAAACCTCAGGCTGCAGTGTAAGCCTTCGAGTCCCTCCTCCTTACAAGAAAGAAAAAGTGATTTCATTTTGGTTCCTACAGCATATCCTTAAAATAATAAAAAAAAGTTCTGCTGTGCCCACAGTCATCATGCGCATGGTCGGCGTTGATGGCGTCATTATCTATCCGTAACTTCCGCGCATTTTTACTCATTTAACTTTGGTTAATAATAGCATGATCATAATTATTTTTTTATTTAATAATATGAGTACTAAACTGCGTCACAGGAGTTGTTCAAAGGGGCTCCCATCTGCGTTCATGCATTCCTGACATCTCTTGATGAAGTTTATATTTGCACATGTAAGTTCTATTTCCGGATGCTCACAGTTTCTCCTCTTGTACTGGACTAGTTCGGCTGAGGAACAGACGGCTATAAGTAGCTGTTCATTAACTAGGAATTTATTGTTCAGAGTGACATACATGAGATCATAAAATTCATAGTCTGCCATTTATTTCTGAAAAGGACGTCCCTTAAGAGACTACCATTCATACGTACACACTCCTCATCTGCGACGTATGTAGCTCATAGGGCGGAGCAACAATGTTGTCTGCAGTTCTTCATGGAGGCTTTTTCTATACTATCGATCCACTTTCCTCCAAGATGTAACCCATGGATCAGCCAAGAAATCAGAAAAGCAGAGAGTTAACAACATTGCAATGAGAGAAGTTAGAAACAGCCCTGGCACTCATTCCTGTGAGACGTGAGTAGACCCCAGGGCCATAGTGCAGCTGGAAGGGTTAGACCAATGGAAAAAGTCTATGACCCCGTCGGGAATCGAGTCCGTGACCTTATGGCTTGTAGCGTTAGTTATTAATTGCAACGGTACCGCGCGCCCCACTGCTTCACTAATATTGCTGCTAATCGTCAGTAGTGGCACTGCTGCTGCTGCCATTCATAATGCAGTCAGGAGGAGCATGGGCATTGTACCAAAACAGAATTATGTGATTATCCTTTAAATATATTTACTGATTTTAGTTACTCTCTCCGATCATCTTCAGAATGACAAAATATAAAAATGTCACTTGGGTTATACAGCACCCGGTCCCCCAGCATCTAGCTATACCTCTCTTCGTGTGCCGCATAATTGTTGTGTTATTTATAATAAAGTAATAGTTGTAATTGAATGCCCACACAGTGTCTCATAATTAATGCTTATTTTAAAATAAATCCATTATTATTTTAACGTTACAGGAATGATGTTTGAGGTGTCAGCATATTCTGGATCAATTTTTCCGAGTATTTCTACTTCGCCTAGCATGTCATCCTGCACGCCCTATCTCAGCCACGTTCAATATTATCGTGAATTTATAGTAAACCTAATATAAATACAAGGATAGTATTGATATATACGAGCAGCATTCAGATTTAGTTAGGAAATTATTTTTATTTGAATTTCCACTCTAGAGGCTCGGTTCAAACGTCAATGCGACCAAATATTAACTACTGATCTAATGCTGTGTGTTGACATTTCAGTGGGGTACTTTCCTCTTCCCTGGAATACTTTGTATATTATTTCCTTGATATTTCGTGCTTTCAAGTATGATATGTAATCTGGAGAGAATAAGTAATTGAATATGCATACAAATTATTCTTCAGCTTCCATCTATAACATTAAATTTGGAACTCGTACTGACACGGTAATGTAGACCCAACAATTGTTCATATATGAAAGGCCTGGGTGAAGTTCAGATGTGGAATAGAACAACACTGATATTTCAAATCGGATTTACTTCAATTATTACACTCTAAAAATCAATTATGATTTTTGTAAATTACAGTATGTTTTATTTAACGACACTCGCAACTGCCGTGGTTATATCAGCGTCGCTGATGTGCCAGAATTTTGTTCCACAGGAGTTCTTTAACATGTCAGTAAGTCTAGTGACATGAGCCTGTCGCATTTAAGCACACTTAAATGCCCTCGACCTGGGCTGGGATCGATCTCGGACAGAAAGGCCAGCGCCATACCAACTGCGCCGATCAGGGCGACAGTATGATGTATACTCAATAATTATAAACTCTTTTTTAATTCATATCCAAAATGCCAAGTGTTAGGATATGATTAGACTGAACTTCATCTTGTTATTACCGCACCCTCAATAGCCTATCTAAGAAAACTTTCCTCATTTTTTAAAGTATTTCCTTCTTCAAAATCTGAGAATAAACAGTTCTTGAAACATGTTAGGCAGTACTCAGAGAGTGAAAATATTGTGAAGATTCACGTGTATCAAATTCGAGTAAAAGGAAATGTAGGGTATAAAAATGGACGATTGTTTGGGATCGCTGCAAATAAAACAGATGATCTCGCGAAAAGTGTTGTACCAGAAACTTTTTTTAATTTGCTGCATTTTGGTAAGCTTAAAAAAGGGAAAAGTATTAAAACTTGTTGCAGTGAATCAACTTACAGGGCCAGGTTCAGCAGAAATATGTAAAGATATCTTACAACAAGTACATGTATGTCATAACTGATAATAATAGCGTGAATCACATAATGTTTAGTGAACTCATTAAAGATTCAGGAAGTCATTACTTTCCCTTTGAAATGAAAAACGATGTAGCCTACTGCTCTTCTCGCATTTAACAGCTATGCAGCAGGATAGGACGGCAACTAACGTGCTGTGCGACGTTGCCACGTAGTGTGGGCCAGGTTATGCTTAAAGCCTATATTTCTCGCATTTAACAGCTATGCAGCAGGATAGGACGGCAACTAACGTGCTGTGCGACGTTGCCACGTAGTGTGGGCCAGGCTCTGCTTAAAGCCTATATTTCTCGCATTTAACAGCTATGCAGCAGGATAGAACGGCAACTAACGTGCTGTCCGACGTTGCCACGTAGTGTGGGCCGGGCTCTGCTTAAAGCCTATATTTCTCAAGCATCACCAATACTGTCATCTCTCTATTTTTAAATAGGTGAAATTGTTATACTTATATCCCTTACTGTGTATTTTCATAAATGTTATTGTACCTATTTTAAAACAATCTTCTTCTTCTGCGTCATGAAATTAGGCCTTTTGACCTGTTTTCACATCAAGCGAAATTTAATGAATCCTCCCATCTAGTGATTGGGCGTCCAACACTTCTACGTCCTCTTGGTTTGTATTGTAGTAACTGTTGGGGAATTCTGTCTGTAGGCATTCTTCGAACGTGCTCATACCAGCCATTTCTCATGCTTTCGATTCTATTTGTTAAATTAAAAGTATTTAGGTCTTTTCCAATAACTTCATTTCGTTTCCTGTCTAATATTGTCACACCTGCTATTGAACGCAAGAACTTCATTTCTGCAGTTTCTATTTTTCTTCTGTCTGCACGATTAAGAGTCCAGTTCTCACTTGCATATGTTAAGGTAGGTACCACCATCACTTTATAAAATTTTAATTCTGTACTCTGTAGTGTTTTATATTTCAGTGTTCTTTTTATAGTGCCGCACATTCTGTAGAATTTATTTAATTTAATATTAATAACTTCTTTCTGGCAGAATGATACGTTGCATCCCAAATAATTAAAATTGTTCACCTGTTCTATTATGCTGTCATTAATGCTGATTTTACATCTCATATGATCTTTTCCGTTGAATGCCATTACTTTCGATTTGCTTTCAGAGATTGTCATATTGAATTTCTTTGCTATTTCATTTAGTTTGTAAACTGCTAATTGTAAATCATTTTCAGAGTCGCTAAAAATTGTCTGATCGTCTGCGAACAGTATAGTGTTTAAAATTTTATTGTTGATTTTAAAATCCGTAGTTAGTACTGATTGCCATTGTACAATTACTTCGTCAATGTATATGCTAAAAAGTGCAGGAGATAACCGGCAGCCCTGTCTGACTCCTTGATTGATTTCTAATATATTGTCGCTTATTAGGTCTCCTTTGTCAATAATTATGTTTGATTTAAAATATAAGCTTTGTACAACTTTGATGATATGTTCTGGGAATCCTTTATCATACATTATTTCCCAGAGTTTATTTCTTGACAATCTATCGAATGCTTTTTCGTAATCGATGAAAAGTATGCAAGTTGGTAAGTTGAACTCTCTTCTCTTCTGGATAAGTTGTTCTATTGTAAATATGGCATCTGAGCATGATCTTCCTTTTCGAAAGCCCATTGTTCTTCTCTTAGCATATGCTCGTTGATTATATTTAGTTGTCTGGTGATAATCTTAGCATATATCTTGTAAGCTATACTTAGTAAGCAAATTCCTCTGTAACTTGTACACTCGTGTCTATTTCCTTTCTTAAATATAGGACATATAAGTCCTTTTTTCCATTCATCCGGAATTATGCACATTCTCCAACATACATTTATTATATCTAAGAATCTCTCTTTAACTTCTTTTGGAGCATATTTTAGAAGTTCAATATTTAAACAATCTATGCCTGGAGTTTTCTTATTTTTTAATGTTGTAAGAGCGTTCTCTAATTCTTCTATTTCAATAAGGTCTACATACGCCAGTTCCTTTAATGTAGGGTCAGTGTTTACTTCGGACGTATTTGTCCATAAAGTTTCATAGTATTTAAGCTATTCTTTTTCTGTTATGTTATTTATTTTAGCCGTATCTTTTTCAGTTGAGTTTAGGTGTTTCAGAATTTTATAGGCTATATCCTGTGATCCATGGCAATCATATTCTATGTTTGAGATATAGTTATCCCAGCTAAGCCTTTTTAATTTCCTCACTTCTTTTTTAACAATGGCGCTTCTGTATTTATATTCGGCTCTATCATCCTCTGATTTTGATTGTATATATTTTAGGTATGCTCTTTTTTTATTTTCAATAATTTCTTGAATTTCATCATTCCATATATATAAACCCTTTTTCCCTCTTTTAGTTGATCTTGTCCCTACGGCTTCTCCAGCAGATTTTATTATGATTTCTTTAAGATCGTGCCATTCTTCGTTAATATTAGTGCTTACAGCTCTTTGATCTATATAATCTAATAGTCGTAGAGAGTATAATCTCCTTATGCTCTCTTGCTGTAGTAGATGCACTTTGAAGTTTCTTTTCACTTTTGTTATGTTCTCTTTTCTCTTATAAATCCATTTATTTGGCATGTGAAAGGTGGAGATAATGATGAAATGGTCCGAACTAATATCGTATCCTCTATATACACGAGTGTCTATTACATGGGATGATAATTTTTTATTGCAGAGTATGTAACTATTATTGATCTAGTGTCTCTCGCTGCCCAAGTATATTTGTGGATATCTTTATTGCGGAAGAAGGTGTTAGTTATTTTTAATTCATTAAAACTGACAAAATTTCTCAGCATTTTTCCATTCTCATTTAGCGTATTCTCGCCGTTACTACCAATCAGATTCTCTATAGTTTGTTTTCCTACACGGGCGTTAAAATCTCCTCCTAGGATTATAAAATCTGTCTTATTAAGAGAGTGCATGTGTGTTTGTAAGCATTCATAAAATTGAGCACTTTCTTCTTTGCGCCCTTTCTCAGGTGCGTATATGCAAACCACTGTCAAATGTCCTCTTGCTGTTTTCAAACGAACATTCATTATTCTTTCGCTCACAAAATTATAGCTATGTATTTTATTCCTAAATTGCCTCTTTACAAAGATCGCTGTACCTGCAGATGCTCTTTTGGTTTGGGCAATTCCGCTATACAATAATATATAATCTTTTAGTTCAATTGTACCTTTCATTTTCTTTTTCGTTTCAGTGAGTAGGCAGATATCTACATTGGCTCTTTTTAATTCGTTTTTAAGTTCTTCTTCTTTATGCGTTAGTCCTCTAACATTCCAAGTAGCAGTTCTCAAATTTTCCACGAGTCCTAATCGTTTATTCCTATCTCTTGCCTTGGTCGTTTTAAGTTGATCAGTCCGGCTATTCACTTGATGATTATCAGTAATATAGATGTCTCCTGGCCACGTTACGGGCGTTGCGCAGGACAAGTCTAGTGGTGGGGCTGCCACCTTAGATCCTCTGGACATGCTCTTCTGTGTATTATCCCCGCAGAAAGGGTTGCTCCTTCCTTCCAATCTTATAGTCGTTGGAGACTTCACTCTTGTTACCCCGAGTGTGGGCTCTTTATTTATGTCTCTGGAGAGAGAGATGCCACTTCTGCCAGTTCCGCCGAGTTGGGATTATTTCTTCGTCGCCTTCGCTGCCATTGTGGTCTTCATCCGTAACCCTGGATAAGGGTAAAGCGTTATACCCCGCAATACTGGGTCCTTAGCAGAACTTAGTCACCGACTTAAAGTCGGGTCCACCCCCGCGACATGGACGCGTCTGCTAAGAATTACCTAAGTGGATTCAAGGAAGGTGTCCCTGATTACCCTTAGGCCGGGCTAATGTTTGCGTATGATACCACGAACAAAACAATAAGAACCTATTTTACATACGTTTGCAAGCTATATAGGCAATAAAACTTAAAAATTTAGGGCCAGATCCGATGTATAGCCATTACAAACTACAGAAAACGAAGCATTGCTACTTTTCTTTATTACTAACCACTTCCACAGTCACAACATAAAACACGTTACTCCAAGTACATGCAAAACATGCAGCACTTGGGCGAGCTTTATAATGTTGATTTCCTGTACAATATAATATCACTTAGATGCATGACACATTAAGCATTTAATATATTAGATTACATAATTATATACATATTTAATCAGCTTATGGATACTGTATTTTATAACCTGTGGTAATATTTTAATTTCCCCTGTTAGAATGTTAAATATCGCTAATTCAATTCACTTATTAAAAGTGGCATATTATATTGGCTTCGGGTTATTATAAGAAAACAAAAGCCTCACTGAAAACCAAACGCCTATTCCTAACAAGGAGAGGGTATAGCGAGAAGCTGCATTAAGTCCATAGCAGCTTACGTATGAAGTGAGCTGTCATGGAACGGGTGTCATCAGCTGCCGCTGATTCTTTGTGGCCGGTTAATACAGTCCAAATGACTATTTAAAACTTCTGGAACAAAATAAATAAAACGGAAAAAAAAAAGTTGCAAAATGGATGAATTAATTTGTGAAGTAAGTAATAGACCCTGAAGCTTCGGACTTCAGAAGCAGTCAAAGTTGCTTGTAAGTTCCGATGATGACGAGCGAAACTAGCAGCATCAGTGCTGTCACTCCTCTGGAAGCAGCTTGCCTTGATGAAAGATCGGCAGTGAATTCTGTTTCTTGCCTTGCCTCCATCTCCTTCCTTACTCTTTGGCTTCATTTCTGAATATATTGGCACTCTAGGTCTTCCTCTTCTTGTACTTTTGTTCCCTGGGGACTCCAGTGGAAACTTGCTTTGGTGATATTACCATGTTCTGTCCGTATTTGAATACATCCTGGAGCTTTGGACTTTAAAAGAACTCAAAGTCGCTCTCAGATCTCATATATGCCACGAGAGTTGTTGCCCTGTCTTAAAGCTGGATTCTCAACATCGTTACCCTGGTCAACACGCTGGTTAATTGCCATGAGGATTGAATACTCCGTTTTGAAACAGGTTACTTAGCATCGTTATCATACATATCACGCTGATTTACATATAGGTAGATGGTATTCATTCACACTGCAGATGGGTAAACGCCCGGTGGAAATGGTAACACATTACTCTTACAATACAATTATTGCAATTAATAATAATAATACACATGTAAATAATTAAGTTTACATATACTTAATTAGGTTGGCAAGATATATTCACTTTACTTTTTTATTCGGTTTTTAAATATAAATATTATTTTATTTAAGATGCTCCCTCCACCTACAATATTATTTTTCTAAGTTAGGTTTTCATATTGAATTATTATTACTATTGCTGTTATTATTACCAAACCAAAAGAAATCAATAATACTTTAAAATCCATTCCTGAAATTATCCCACCTAATTCTATTTTTAAATATATAAATCAAAATCCCAAAATTCTTTCTTGAAAACACTGCCGAGAACTCATAAAAATCCATTACAATGAGACCAATAGTAAATAGAATCAACTCTCTAAGTTACAAAATATGTAAATTTTTACAAAGTACGTAAGATTCACATTGAAATTACAAAATCTATACACAACAACAAATACTAATCAATTAGTTAATAAACTCAACAATTTAAAAGTGACTAAGAACACTAAAATGTTATCACTTGACATTCAAAATTTATGTACTAATATTTTAATAAATATAACCATTAATATAATTGAAAATAAACTACTTAGGTCCACAAATTAATTAGAGCTACACAGATCCAAAATTGAACAGATAATAACACACTGTAACTAAACAAAGTTATTTTCAGTTCAATAACAGAATATACTGTATAAGCAACACAGGCGACTCGCGATGGGAATCCATTGTCAGGCCTATTAGCCGAGATATTTATTCAACACATAGAAGACAACCACATAAGCAATATTTTACAATCACATGCAGATGTAGACGATACATTCATAATTTACGAGAATGAAAAAACAAATGAACAAATACTACAATCATTCAATAAGCTACATAATAGCTTAAAATTCTTGCAAGAAATAGAAGTCAACAACACTATTCACTTTTTAGACATTACTACAATAAAACAGATGGTGAAATAGAGGCTATACACATTGCTCTCCGCCAATTATTAAATCTTCCCTTAAATAAATATAACAAGACAGTAATTCTTTCAGATTCTAAAGCTGCAATTCAGGGAATATGTTCAAATGCTACAAAGAAGTCAACAAAAATAAGAGAATGCTACAAAATGTTAACACAACTCCAAAAAGTTAATAAGATTGTCCGTCTCCAATGGATTCCAGCACACTGTGGAGTCATGGGGAATGAAACCACAGACACACTTGCAAAGAAAGGCACAACAATAAAACAAAAGTCTAAATTTAATTTCTCATATTCCTCAATAAAACGCTTGATCACTACAAAATTTTCTCATTCATACCTACAAGAAATAGAATCAAATGCTAAAGACAAAAAATGGATTACACTACTTTCCAACCCAGATATAATCCCCCAGAGACCAAGGAAAACAGCAGTTGCAGCCTTCAGACTATTGGCAAATCATGACTGTCTAGCAAGTCATCTCTACAGAATAGATATCTCAGCTTCACCCATATGTGTCCTGTGTAACAATCCAGCAGAAATGAATGAAGATCACTTGAAGACCTGTGAAGCATTAAGATCAGAAGAAACTACAGTTCAAAAGTATTGGAAAGCACGACTGCTAATGGCTTCATTTCCAAATGCAAGGCACTAGACAACAACAACAACAACAACAACAATAAAACAGAAAAACAAATCTGGCTTTTATATTTATAGAAAATCCGGAAGCACTAACCACAGCATTCCAATAACTTCAGAACACCAAAATTCACACAAACTAAATAATTTCAAATTTTTTATTAATAGATTAATACAAACGCCCTTAAGCAAGAACAACTACAACAAAGAATACAATAAAATAATTCAAATACCTAACGAAAATGGTTACAATAGAAGCCTAATTAAGAAATTAATACATAAAAAAGAGAGAATTGTAAAACAAAAAACGTAAGTACATTAAAAAAATGTTAATGATATTAATAAGAATGCTAAAGAAAACATTTTGCATTATCCTACAAAGAATATATATATATAAAATAAATTAGCTAATTTTTCAAGAAAGAATATAATATATTAATAGCACACAAACCCGAAAAGAAACTCAACAACATTTCAAATAATGGGCTTCGTACACCTAATAAATTACATAATAATGTATTTACAGCTTAGAATGTCACACTTGCAAACAGAAATATTATTGGCCAAACTAAAAGAAATTTTGAAATCAGATATGGTGAACACTTAGCTGATTTGAAACACAATAGAAGAAAATCTACATGTCCTACACATTTAATAGACACAGGACACGAATTAAATCACATGTTTGAAACATTCAAAATTTTGAAACAATGTTTAGATAATGGATTGATAAATTTAGCTGAAGAATATTATATCACAAAACAATTTTTAAAGGATAATTGCATACTTAATGAAAATCTGATCCATGTCCGAAACCCCCTATACAACCTCTAAGTAGATAGTCCAACTTTACAAACCACATAATATTCATGCGCATAACATAAAGACCCCTGGTCACTCCCACTGAAACAGTTGTCAGGGTACTTAGAAGTCAATGCATCACCAGCAGCATTCCCGTAAGTATATCTACATATCCTTCATAGGTTACTAAAATACTGTTCCCACTTATATATAATACGCAATATGCTTCATTACAGAAAGACGTATTATAAAAAATCTAAAATAGATTACTGGATATATACACGAGTCTACTTTTAAACACAAGGCCTGTTTAACCCATAATTGTGCGAACAACTTTTATAGCTTGTAAGTAAACGTAAGTATATTTCACAATAAATTATTTAACAACATTCACTTTTTATACTAGTACATATAATATATAATGTATTACAGAATGAAATACATCGTAACCAGGCTCAACTGCCAGTTAATAAAACATATCTACGATCTAAAAGTCGCACTCTCAAACCTCCTGACATTTCGCGAAAGCCAGTAACATGCGAGCGCGACGTTGACACAACTACTCTCTCTGTCTCTGTCTTTCAAGGGGAGTACTTTAAAACTGTGGAGCGCGACCCTTTACCTGAGGTTGGTTTGATAGGGAGATGCAGAAGACTTAATAATAATAATAATAATAATAATAATAATAATAATAATAATAATAATAATATTTGATTATTATCCTCATTGCTGTATAATGTACCATTCCTTAGATATTAATTTTGAATAAATTTTTAATCGCTAAATTTATATTTCGTCAATATGCATGACGCGATGAATGGTTTCAAATTTCTCTTAATATTAGATTTAATAAATTATATATATGTCTCACAAGACCAATATAAACAAACAGATTTGTTGTTCAGTCCTATCTGGACGGTTGACTAAACAACAACCACCATCATACTATTGTCCTAGAATTTTCCAGTGGAGGACACAATATTAAAATAGAAAATTTATTCATAATAAAAGACTGAAAAACTAAAAAAACATAATTTTTCATTTTCTGCCAAAAGTTGACTGATGTATTGCCTTAAGTTTCCTATAAAACATAATATTGTTTTGACCAATGTAAAGCTGCAGGATTTCACTATATATTGCAAGTCGCATGTTCTGAAGTTGATTTAAAATAGAAATACAGTTCATGAATTTGATTCTGATTTAGAATTTTGTTATGGGAAAGTAATATTTCTTCATTTCTTGTGTGCACTTATAATTTGATGTGTTATATAGAATGCTGAATTACATTTTTATATCATGTGCACTTGTGGTATATATTGTGTAGAAGTGTTAAGGGTGCGTAACCTCCGAAAATGTTGCAAATTTGTATGTATAATAGCCTATGTTGTGAATTTCATTAAATTTAAGAAAATTGTGAATATATTATTCCAATATGGCCAATGTTTAGCTTACAAAGTCGTTTGCAACATCATCAATGATGTCACAGCCATCCATCGATTCCAGGATATTACCTAGAATTCTATTGGCCTTCACCTAATTTATTTGGCACAAGCTGCCACTGCTACTGCTACTACTACTACTACTGCTACACCACTGCTACTACTAATACTACTGCTACACCACTGCTACTACTACTACTACTGTTACTACTACTGTTACTATTAGTACTACTATTATCACTAATATTAGTACTGCTACTACTAATACTACTACACCACTGCTACTGCAACTGTTACTATTAATCCTACTACTAGTACTGCTACTACAAATACTACTACACCACTGCTACTACTAATACTGCTACTACTACTGTTACTACAACTGTTACTATTAGTACTACTATTATAACTACTACTAGTACTGTTACTAATATACTACTACACCACTGCTACTGCAACTGTTACTATTAATACTACTACTAGTACTGCTACTACTAATAATACTACACCACTGCTACTACTACTACTGCTACTACAACTGTTACTAATACTGTTACTATTAGTACTACTATTATCACTACTACTAGTACTGTTACTACTAATACTACTTCACCACTGCTACTGCTACAAATGCTACTACTACTCTTACTATTAGAACTTATACTATTATCACTACTACTAGTACTGCTACTACAAATACTACTACACCACTGCTACTACTACTGTTACTATTAGTACTACTATTATCACTACTACTAGTACTGTTACTACTAATACTACTACACCACTGCTACTGCTACTACTGCTACTACTACTGCTACTACTACTGTTACAATTAGTACTACTACTATTGTTACTAATACTAGTACTGCTACTACTAATACTACTACACCACTGCTACTACTACTGTTACTATTAGTACCACTATTATCACTAATACCAGTACTGTTACTACTAATAGTACTACTCCACTGCTACTACTACTGTTATTATTAGTACTACTATTATCACTACTACTAGTACTGTTACTACTAATACTACTACACCACTGCTACTACTACTGCTACTACTACTGTTACTATTAGTACTACTATTATTATCACTAATACCAGTACTGCTACTACTAATACTACTACAACTCTCCTATTACTACTGTTACTATTAGTACTATTATTATCACTACTACTAGTACTGCTACTACTAATACTACTACACTACTGCTACTACTACTGTTACTATTAGTACTACTATTATTACCACTACTACTAGTATTGCCACTCCTAATACTACTACACCACTGCTACTACTATTCTTACTATTAGTACTACTATTATCACTACTATTAGTACTGCTACTACTAATTCTACTACACCACTGCTGCTGGTACTACTGCTACTACTACTGTTATTATTAGTACTACTATTATCACTACTACTAGTATTGCTACCACTAATACTACTACACCACTGCTACTACTGCTGTTACTATTAGTACTACTATTATCAAAACTACTAGTACTGCTACTACTAATACTACTACACCACTGCTACAACTACTGTTATTATTAGTACTACTATTATCACTACTACTAGTACTGTTACTACTAATACTACAACACCACTGCTACTACTACTGTTACTATTAGTACTACTATTATCACTACTACTAGTACTGTTACTACTAATACTACTACACCACTGCTACTGCTAATACTGCTACTACTACTGCTACTACTACCGTTACCATTATCACTACTACTAGTACTGCTACAAATAATACTACTACACCACTGCTAACTACTACTGTTACTATTAGTATTACTATTATCACTACTACTAGTACTGCTACTACTAATACTACTACACTACTGCTACTGCAAATGTTACTATTAGTACTACTACTATTATCACTACTACTAGTACTGCTACCACTAATAATACTACACCACTGCTACTAATAATACAACTACCCCACTGCTACTGTAACTGTTACTATTAGTACTACTACTATTATCACTACTATTAGTACTGTTAATACTAATACTACTACACCACTGCTACTGCTACTGTTACTATTAGTACTACTGCTATTATCACTACTACTAGTACTGCTACTACTAATACTACTACACCACTGCTACTGCTGCTACTGCTACTACTACTGTTACTATTAGTACTACTACTATTATCACTACTATTAGTAATGTTACTATTAATACTACTACACCACAGCTACTGCTACTGTTACTATTAGTACTACTATTACTACTACTAGTACTGCTACTACTACTACTACTACACCACTGCTACTGCTACTACTGCTAATACAACTGCTACTACTACTGTTACTATTAGTACTACTACTATTATTACTACTAATAGTACTGCTACTTATAATACGACTACACCACTGCTACTGCTACTACTGCTACTACTACTGTTACTATTAGTGCTACTACTATTATCACTATTACTAGTACTGCTACTATTAATACTACTACACCACTGCTAGTGCTGCTATTGCTACTACTACTACTACTGATACTATTAGTACTACTACTATTATTACTGCTACTAGTACTGCTACTACTAATACTACTACACCACTGCTTCTGCTACTGTTACTATTAGTACTAATACTATTATCACTACTAATAGTACTGCTGCTACTAATACTACTACACCATTGCTACTGCTACTGTTACTATTGGTACTACTATTATCACTACTACTATTACTGCTACTACTAATACTACTACACCACTGCTACTGCTAATGTTAGTATTAGTACTACTACTATTATCACTACTATTAGTACTGTTACTACTAATACTACTACACCACAGCTACTGCTACTGTTACTATTAGTACTACTACTATTATCACTACTACTAGTACTGCAACTACTAATACTACTACATCACTGCTACTGCTGCTACTGCTACTACTACTGCTACTACTATTGTTATTATTAGTACAACTACTATAATTACTACTACTGGTAATGCTACTACTAATACTACTACACCACTGCTACTGCTACTACTGCTACTACAACTGCTACTACTACTGTTACTATTACTACTACTATTATTATTACTACTAGTACTGCTACTACTAATACAACTATACCACTGCTACTGATACTACTGCTACTACTACTGTTATTATTAGTACTAATATTATCACTACTACTAGTACTGCTACTACTAATACTACTACACAACTGCTACTACTGCTACTGCTACTACTACTACTGTTACTATTAGTACTACTACTATTATCACTACTACTAGTACTGCTACTACTAATACAACTACACTACTGCTACTGCTACTGTTACTATTAGTACTACTACTATTATCACTACTACTAGTACTGCTACTACTAATACTACTACACCACTGCTACTGCTACTGTTACCATTAGTACTACTACTACTAACACTACTACACCACTGCTACTGCTACTGTTACTATTAGTACTACTACTATTATCACTACTACTAGTACTGCTACTACTAATACTACTACACCACTGCTACTCCTACTACTGCTACTCCTACTGTTACTATTAGTACTACTAATATTATCACTACTACTAGTACTGTTACTACTAATACTACTACACCACTCCTACTACTGCTACTGCTACTACTACTATTACTACTGTTACTATTAGTACTACTACTATTATCACTAATACTAGTATTGCTACAACACTACTACACCACTGCTACTGCAACTGTTACTATTAGTACTACTACTATTATCACTACTATTAGTACTGTTACTACTAATACTACTACACCACTGCTACTGCTACTGTTACTATTAGTACTACAACTATTACCTCTACTACTAGTACAGCTATTACTAATACTACTACGCCACTGTTACTGCTGCTACTGCTACTACTACTGCTACTACTACTGTTACTATTAGTACTACTACCATTGTTACTACTACTAGTACTGCTACCACTAATACTACTACACCACTGCTACTGCTACTACTACTGCTACTACTACTGTTACTATTAGTACTATTACTATTATTACTACTACTAGTACTGCTAATACTAAGTCTACTACACCACTGCTACTGCTACTACTGCTACTACTACTGTTCCTATTAGTACCACTACTATTACCACTTCTACTAATACTGCTACTACTAATACTACTACACTACTGCTACTGCTGCTACTGCTACTACTACTACTACTGTCACTATTAGTACCACTACTATTATCACTACTACTAGTACTGCTACTACTAATACTACTAAACCACTGCTACTGCTACTGTTACTATTAGTACTACTACTATTATCACTAAGACTAGTACTCCTACTACTAAAACTACTACACCATTGCTACTGCTACTGTTACTATTAGTACTACTATTATCACTACTACTATTACTGCTACTACTAATACTACTACACCACTGCTACTGCTGCTACTGCTACTACTACTGTTAATATTAGTACTACTACTATTACTACTACTTCCAGTACTGCTACTAATAATACTACTACACCACTGCTACTGCTACTACTGCTATTACTACTGTTACCATTAATGCTACTACTATTATCCCTACTACTAGTACTGCTACTACTAATACTACTACACCACTGCTACTGCTGCTACTGCTACTACTACTGTTTCTATTAGTACTACTACTATTATTACTTCTACTGATACTACTACACCACTGCTACTGCTACTGTTACTATTAGTACTACTAATATTATCACTACTACTAGTATTGCTACTACTAATCCTACTACACCACTGCTACTGCTACTGTTACTATTAGTACTACTAATGTCACTACTACTAGTACTGCTACTACTAATACTACTACACCACTGCTACTGCTACTGTTACTATTAGTACTACTACTATTAGTACTGTTACTACTATTACTACTACACCACTGCTACTGCTACTGTTACTGTTAGTACTACTACTATTATCACTACTACTAGTACTGCTACTACTAATACTACTACACCACTGCTACTGCTGCTACTGCTACTACTACTGCTACTACTATTGTTACTATTAGTACTACTACTATTATTACTACTACTAGTTCTGCTACTACTAATACTACTACTCCACTGCTACTGCTACTACTGCTACTACTACTGTTAATATTAGTACTACTACTATTATTACTACTTCTATTACTACTACTACTAATACTACTACATCACTGCTACTGCTAATACTGCTACTAATAATGTTACTATTAGTACTACAATTATTATCACTACTACTAGCACTGCTACTACTAATAGTACTACACCACTGCTACTGCTGCAACTGCTACTACTACTACTACTGTTACTATTAGTACTACTACTATTATCACTAGTACTAGTAATGCTACTTCTAATACTACTACACCACTGCTAGTGATGCTACTGCTACTACTACTACTGTTACTATTAGTACTAATACTATTATTACTACTACTAGTACTGCTACTACTAATACCACTACACCACTGCTACTGCTATTGTTACTATTAGTACTACTACTATTGTCACTACTACTAGTACTCCTACTACAAATACTACACCACTGCTACTGCTACTGCTACTATAAGTACTACCATTATCACTACTGATAGTACAGCCACTACTCATACTACTACACCACCGCTACTGCAACAGTTACTATTAGTACTACTGCTATTATCACTACTATTAGTACTGTTACTACTAATACTATTTCACCACTGCTACTGTTACTGTTACTATTAGTACTACTACTATTATCACTACTACCAGTACTGCTACTACTAATATTATTACACCACTGCTACTGCTGCTACTACTGCTACTACTACTGTTACTATTAGTAATACTACTATAATTACTACTACTAGTACTGCTACTAGTAATCCTGCTACACCTCTGCTACTGCTACTACTGCTACTACGACTGTTCCAATTAGTACTACTATTATTATCACTACTACTAGTACTGCTACTACTAATAATACTACACCAATGCTACCGCTACTACTGCTACTACAACTGCTACTACTACTGTTACTATTAGTACTACTACAATTATTACTACTAATAATTCTGCAACTACCAATACTACTGCACCACTGCTGCTACTGCTACTACTAATGTTACTATTAGTACTACAATTATTATCACTACTACTAGTACTGCTACTACTAATAGTACTACACCACTGCTACTGCTGCAACTGCTACTACTACTACTACTGTTACTATTAGTACTACTACTATTATCACTAGTACTAGTACTGCTACTTCTAATACTACTACACCACTGCTAGTGATGCTACTGCTACTACTACTACTGTTACTATTAGTACTACAACAATTATTACTACTACTAGTACTGCTACTCTAATACTACTACACCACTGCTACTGCTATTGTTACTATTAGTACTACTACTATTGTCACTACTACTAGTACTCCTACTACAAATACTACACCACTGCTACTGCTACTGCTACTATAAGTACTACCATTACCACTACTAATAGTACTGCCACTACTCATACTACTACACCACCGCTACTGCAACAGTTACTATTAGTACTACTACTATTATCACTACTATTAGTACTGTTACTACTAATACTATTACACCACTGCTACTGTTACTGTTACTATTAGTACTACTACTATTATCACTACTACTAGTACTGCTACTAATATTACTACAAAAACTGCTACTGCTGCTACTACTGCTACTACTACTGTTACTATTAGTAATACTACTATAATTACTACTACTAGTACTGCTACTAGTAATACTACTACACCACTGCTACTGCTACTACTGCTACTACGACTGTTCCTATTAGTACTGCTATTATTATCACTACTACTAGTACTGCTACTACTAATAATACTACACCAATGCTACTGCTACTACTGCTACTACAACTGCTACTACTACTGTTACTATTAGTACTACTAATAATATTACTACTAATAGTTCTGCTACTACCAATACTACTGCACCACTGCTAATGCTACTACTGCTAAAACTACTGTTACTATTAGTACTAATACTATTATCACTACTACTAGTACTGGTACTATTAATACTACTACACCACTGCTAGTGCTGCTACTGCTACTACTACTACTACTACTACTGATACTATTAGTACTACTACTATTATTACTGCTACTAGTACTGCTACTACTAATACTACTACACCACTGCTTGTGCTACTGTTACTTTTAGTACTACTACTATTATCACTACTAATAGTACAGCTGCTACTAATACTACTACACCACTGCTACTCCTGCTACTGCTACTACTACTGCTACTACTACTGTTACTATAATTACTACTACTATTGTTACTACTACTAGTACTGCTACTACTAATACTATTACACCAATGCTACTGCTACTACTGCTAATACTACTGCTACTACTACTGTTACTATTAGTACTACTATTATTATTTCTACTACTAGTACTTCTACTACTAATACTACTACACCACTGCTACTACTACTACTGCTACTACTACTCTTACTATTATTACTACTACTATTATCAATACTACTAGTACTGTTGCTACTAATACTACTACACCACTGCTACTGCTACTGTTACTATTAGTACTAATTTTATCACTACTACTAGTACTGCTACTACTAATACCACTACACCAATGCTACTGCAAATGTTACTATTAGTACTAATACTATTATCACTAATATTAGTACTGTTACTACTAATACTACTACACCACAGCTACTGCTACTGTTACTATTAGTACTACTACTATTATCACTACTACTAGTACTGTTACTACTAATACTACTACACCACTGCTACTGCTACTTTTACTATTAGTACTACTATTATTACCACTACTACTATTACTGCTATTACTAAAACTACTACAACACTGTTACTGCTGCTACTGCTACTACTACTGCTACTACTACTGTTACTATTAGTACTACTACTATTGTTACTACTACTAGTACTGCTACTACTAATACTATTACACCAATGGTACTGCTACTACTGCTACTACTACTGTTACTATTAGTACTACTACTATTATCACTACTACTAGTACTGCTACTACTAATAATACTACACCACTGCTACTGCTATTACTACTACTGTTACTATTAGTACTACTACTATTATCACTACTACTAGTACTGCTAATACTAATACAACTACACCACTGCTACTGCAAATGTTACTATTAGTACTACTACTATTATGACTACTACTAGTACTGCTACTGCTAATACTACTACACAACTGCTACTGCTACTGTTACCATTATTACTATTACTACTAACACTACTACACCACTGCTACTGCTACTGTTACTATTAGTAGTACTACTATTATCACTACTACTAGTACTGCTACTACTAATACTACTACACCACTGCTACTGCTACTACTGTTACTATTAGTACTACTACTATTATCACTACTACTAGTACTGTTACTACTAATACTACTACACCACTGCTACTGCTACTACTAGTTTTACTATTAGTACTACTACTATTATCACTAATACTAGTACTGCTACTACTAATACTACTACACTACTGCTACTGCAACTCTTAATATTAGTACTACTACTATTATCACTACTATTAGTACTGTAACTACTAATACTACTACACCACTGCTACTGCTACTGTTACTGTTAGTACTACTACTATTATCACTACTAAAAGTACTGCTACTACTTATACTACTACACCACTGCTACTGCTGCTACTGCTACTGCTACTGCTACTACTATTGTTACTATTAGTACTACTAATATTATTACTACTACTAGTACTGCTACTACTAATACTACTACACCACTGCTACTGCTACTACTACTGTAACTATTAGTACTATTACTATTATTTCTTCTTCTAGTACTACTACTACTAATACTAATACATCACTGCTACTGCTACTACTCCTACTACTAATGTTACTATTAGTACTACTTTTATTATCACTACTACTAGTACTCCTACTACTAATAGTACTACACCACTGCTACTGCTGCTTCTGCTACTACTACTACTACTGTTACTATTAGTACTACTACTATTATCACTACTACTAGTACCCCTACTACTAATACTACTACAACACAGCTAGTGATGCTACTGCTACTACTACTGTTACTATTTGTACTACTACTATTATTACTAATACTAGTACTGCTACTACTAATACTACTACACCACTGCTACTGCTATTGCTACTATTAGAACTACTACTATTGTCACCACTACTAGTACTTCTACTACTAATACTACACCACTGCTACTGCTACTGCTTTTATTAGTACTACTATTATCACCACTACTATTACTGCCACTACTAATACTACTACACCACCGCTACTGCAACAGTTACTATTAGTACTACTACTATTATTACTACTACTAGAACTGCTACTACTAATACTACTACACCACTGCTACTGCTATTGTTACTATTAGTACTACAACTATTGTCACTACTACTAGTACTCCTACTACAAATACTACACCATTGCTACTGCTACTGCTACTATAATACTACCATTATCACTACTAATAGTACTGCCACTACTCATACTACTACACCACCGCTACTGCAACAGTTACTATTAGTACTACTAATATTATCACTACTATTAGTACTGTTACTACTAATACTACTACACCACTGCTACTGCTACTGTTACTATTATTACTACTACTATTATCACTACTACTAGTGCTGCTGCTAATAATACTACTACACCACTGCTACTGCATATGTTATTACTAGTACTACTATTATCACTACTATTAGTACTGTTACTACTAATACTACTACACCACAGCTACTGCTACTGTTACTATTAGTACTACTACTATTATCACTACTACTAGTACTGCTACTACTAATACTACTACACACTGCTACTGCTGCTACTGCTACTACTACTGTTACTATTAGTACTACTACTATTATTACTACTACTAGTACTGCTACTATTAATACTACTATACCACTGCTACTGCTACTACTGCTACTATAACTGCTACTACTACTGTTACTATTACTAATAATACTATTATTACTAATACTAGTACTGCTACTACTAATATTACTACACCACTGCTACTGCTACTACTGCTACTAATACTGTTACTATTGGTACTACTACTATTATCACTACTACTAGTACTGCTACTACTAATACTACTACACCACTGCTACCGATGATACTCCTACTACTACTACTGTTGCTATTAGTACTACTACTATTATCACTACTAATAGTACTACTATTATTAATACAACTGCACCACTGCTACTGCTGCTGTTACTATTAGCACTACTACTATTATCACTACTACTAGTACTGCTACTACTAGTACTGCTACTACTAATACTAATACACCACTGCTACTGCTACTGTTACCATTAGAACTACTACTACTAACACTACTACACCACTGCTACTGCTACTGTTACTATTAGTACTACTACTATTACCACTACTACTAGTACTGCAACTACTAATACTACTATACCACTGCTACTGCTACTACTGCTACTACTACTGTTACTATTAATACTACTACTATTATCACTACTACTAGTACTGGTACTACTAATACTACTACACCACTGCTACTGCTGCTACTGCTACTACTACTACTACTGTTATTATTAGTACTACTATTATCACTAATACTAGTACTGCTACTATTAAAACTACTACAGCACTGCTACTGCAACTGTTACTATTAGTACTACAACTATTATCACTACTATTAGTACTGTTACTACTAATACTACCACACCACAGCTACTGCTACTGTTACTATTAGTACTACTACTATTACCACTACTACTAGTACTGCTATTACTAATACTACTACACCACTGCTACTCCTGCTACTGCTACTACTACTGCTACTACTACTGTTACTATAATTACTACTACTATTGTTACTACCACTAGTACTGCTACTACTAATACTATTACACCAATGCTACTGCTACTACTGCTAATACTACTGCTACTACTACTGTTACTATTAGTACTACTATTATTATTTCTACTACTAGTACTGCTACTATTAATACTACTACACCACTGCTACTGCTACTACTGCTACTACTACCGTTACTGTTAGTACTACTACTATCACTACTACTAGTACTGTTACTACTAATACTACTACAACACTGCTACTGCTACTACTACTGCTACTACTACTGTTACTATTAGTACTTCTAATATTATCACTAATACTAGTACTGCTACTACTAATACTACTAGACAACTGTTACTGCAACTGTTACTATTAGTACTAGTACTATTATCACTACTATTAGTACTGTTACTACTAATACTACTACACCACTGCTACTGCAACTGTTACTATTAATACTACTACTAGTACTGCTTCTACTAATAATACTACACCACTGCTACTACAACTACTGCTACTACTACTGTTACTAATACTGTTGCTATTAGTACTACTACTAGCACTACTACTAGTACTGTTACTACTAATACTACTACACCACTGCTACTGCTACAAATGCTACTACTACTCTTACTATTAGAACTAATACTATTATCACTACTACTAGTACTGCTACTACTAATACTACTACACCACTGTTACTACTACTGTTACTATTAGTACTACTATTATAACTACTACTAGTACTGTTAGTACTAATACTACTACGCCACTGCTACTGCTACTACTGCTATTACTACTGCTACTACTACTGTTACAATTAGTACTACTACTATTGTTACTACTACTAGTACTGCTACTACTAATACTACTACACCACTGCTACTACTACTGTTACTATTAGTTCTACTATTATCACTAATACTAGTACTGTTACTACTAATACTACTACTCCAGTGCTACTACTACTGTTACTATTAGTACTACTATTATCACTACTACTAGTACTGTTACTACTAATACTACTACACCACTGCTACTGCTACAACTGCTACTACTACTGCTACAACTACTGTTCCTATTAGTACCACTACTATTATCACTACTACCAGTACTGCTACTACTAATACTACTACACCTCTGTTATTACTACTGTTTCTATTAGTACTACTATTATCACTATTACTAGTACTGCTACTACTACTACCAATACAGTACTGCTACTACTACTGTTACTATTATTAGTACTATTATTACCACTACTACTAGTATTGCCACTACTAATACTACTACACCACTGCTACTACTATTGTTACTATTAGTATTACTATTATCACTACTATTAGTACTGCTACTACTAATCCTACTACAGCACTGCTACTGGTACTACTGCTACTACTACTACTACTACTACTGTTACTATTAGTACTACTACTATTATCACTACTACTAGTATTGCTACTACTAATACTACTACACCACTGCTACTACTGCTGTTACTATTAATACTACTATTATCACTACTACTAATACTGCTAGGACTAATACTACTACACCACTGCTACTACTACTGTTACAAATAGTACTACTATTATCACTACTACTAGTACTGTTACTACTAATACTACTACACCACTGCTACTACTACTGTCTCTATTAGGACTACTATTATCACTACTACTAATACTGTTACTACTAATACTACTACACCAATGCTACTGCTACTACTGCTACTACTACTGCTGCTACTACTGTTAATATTATCACTACCAATAGTACTGCTACTAATAATACTACTACACCACTGCTAACTACTACTGCTACTATTAGTACTACTATTATCACTACTACTAGTACTGCTACTACTAATACTACTACACTACTGCTACTGCAAATGTTACTATTAGTACTACTACTATTATCACTACTACTAGTACTGCTACTACTAATACAACTACTCCACTGCTACTGCAAATGTTATAATTAGTACTACTACTATTATCACTAACATTAGTACTGTTACTACAAATACTACTACACCACTGCTACTGCTACTTTTACTATTAGTACTACTACTATTATCACTAATAGTAGTAATGTTGCTACTAATAATACTACACCACAGCTACTGCTAATGTTATTATTAGTACTACTATTACCACTACTAGTACTGCTACTACTAATACTATTACACCACTGCTACTGCTACAACTGCTACTACAACTGCTACTACTACTGTTACTATTAGTACTACTACTATTATTACTACTAATAGTACTGCTACTACTAATACTACTACACCACTGCTAGTGCTGCTACTGCTACTACTACTACTACTACTGATACTATTAGTACTACTACTATTATTACTGCTACTAGTACTGCTACTACTAATACTACTACACCACTGCTTCTGCTAATGTTACTATTAGTACTACTACTATTATCACTACTACTAGTACTGCAGCTACTAATACTACTACACCACTGCTACTGCTACTGTTACTATTAGTGCTACTATTATCACTACTATTAGTACTGCTTCTACTAATACTACTACGCCACTGCTCCTGTAAATCTTACTATTAGTACTACTACAATTATCACTACTATTAGTACTGTTACTACTAATACTACTACACCACAGCTACTGCTACTGTTACTATTAATACTACTACTATTATCACTACTACTAGTACTGCTACTACTAATACTACTACAACGCTGCTACTGCTGCTACTGCTACTACTACTGTTACTATTATTACTAGTACTATATTTACTACTAGTAGTACTGCTACAAGTAATACTGCTACACCACTGCTACCGCTACTACTCATACTACTACTGTTACTATTAGTACTACTACTATTATCACTACTACTATTACTGCTACTACTAATACTACTACACCACTGCTACTGCTACTACTGCTACTACAACTGCTACTACTACTGTTACTTTTAGTACTACTACTATTACTGCTACTACTACAGTTACTATTAGTACTACTACTATTATCACTGCTACTAGTACTGCTACTATTAATACTACTACAAAACTGCTAGTGCTGCTACTGCTACTACTACTGCTACTAATACTCTTACTATTAGTACTACTACTATTATTACTACTACTAGTACTGCTAATAATAATAACACAACACCACTGCTACTGCTACTACTGCTACTACAACTACTACTACCACTGTTACTATTACTACTACTACTATTATTACTACTAGTACTGCTACTACTAATACTACTACACCACTGCTACTGCTACTACTGCTACTAGTAATACTACTACACCACTGCTACAGCTACTACTACTACTGTTACTATTAGTACTACTACTATTATCACTACTACTATTACTGCTACTACTAATACAACTACACCACTGCTACTGCTACTGTTACTATTAGTAATACTACTATTATGACTACCACAAGAACTGCTACTGCTAATACTACTACACAACTGCTACTGCTACTGTTACCATTAGTACTACTACTAACACTACTACACCACTGCTACTGCTACTGTTACTATTAGTAGTACTACTATTATCACTACTACTGTTACTGCTACTACTAATCCTACTACACCACTGCTACTGCTACTCCTGCTAATACTACTGTTACTATTAGAACTACTACTATCATCACTACTACTAGTAATGTTACTACTAATACTACAACACCACTGCTACTACTACTACTATTACTATTAGTACTACTACTATTATCACTAATACTAGTACTCCTACTACTAATACTACTACACCACTGCTACTGCAAATGTTACTATTAGTACTACTACTATTATCACTACTACTAGTACTGTTACTACTAATACTACTACACCACTGCGACTGCTACTGTTACTGTTAGTACTACTACTATTATCACTACTACTAGTACTGCTACTACTAATACTACTACACCACTGCTACTGCTACTACTACTGCTACTTCTATTGTTACTATTAGTACGACTATTATTATTACCACTACTAGTACTGCTACTACTAATACTACTACACCACTGTACTGCTACTACTGCTACTACTGCTGTTACTATTGGTACTACTATTATTATCACTACTAATAGTACTGCTACTACTAATACTACTATACCACTGCTACTGCTACTACTGCTACAACAACTGCTACTACTATTGTTACTATTAGTACTACTACTATTATTACAAATATTAGTACTGCTACTACTAATACTACTACACCACTGCTACTGATACTACTGTTACTACTAGTGTTACTATTAGTGCTACTATTATTATCACTACTACTAGTACTGCTACTACTAATAAAACTACACCACTGCTAATGCTACTACTGCTACTACAACTGCTACTACTACTGTTACTATTAGTACTACTACTATTCTTACTATTAATATTATTGCTACTACTAATACTACTACACCACTGCTACTGCTACTACTACTCTTACTATTAGTACTACTACTATTATCACTACTACTAGTACTGCTACAATTAATACTACTACACCACTGCTAGTGCTGCTACTGCCCCTACTACTACTACTGATACTATTAGTACTACTACTATTATTACTGCTACTAGTACTGCTACTACTAATACTACTACACCACTGCTTCTGCTACTGTTACTTTTAGTACTACTACTATTATCACTACTACTAGTACTGCTGCTACTAATACTACTACACCACTGCTACTGCTACTCTTACTATTAGTGCTACTATTATCACTACTACTAGAACTCCTACTACTAATACTACTACACCACTGCTACTGCAAATGTTACTATTAGTACTACTACTATTATCACTACTATTAGTACCGTTATTACTAATACTAATACACCACAGCTATTGCTACTGTTACAATTAGTACTAACACTATAGTCACTACTGCTAGTACTGCTACTACTAATACTACTACACCACTGCTACTGCTGCTACTGCTACTACTACTGCTACTAATACTCTTACTATTAGTACTACTACTATTATTACTACTACTAGTACTGCTAATAATAATAACACAACACCACTGCTACTGCTACTACTGCTACTACAACTACTACTACTGTTACTATTACTACTACTACTACTATTACTACTAGTACTGCTACTACTAATACTACTACACCACTGCTACTGCTACTACTGCTACTACTACTGTTACTATTTGTAATACTACTATTATCACAACTACTAGTACTGCTACTACTAATACTACTAGACCACTGCTACTGCTACTACTACTACTACTGTTACTATTTGTAACACTACTATTATCACTACTACTAGTACTGCTACTACTAATACTACTAGACCACTGCTACTGCTACTACTACTACTGCTGTTACTATTAGTACTACTACTATTATCACTACTACTAGTACTGCTACTACTAATACTACTACACCACTGCTACTGCAACTGTTACAATTAGTACTACTATTATCACTACTACTAGTACTGCTACTACTAATACTACTACACCACTGCTACTGGAACTGTTACTATTAGTACTACTACTATTATAACTACTATTAGTACTGTTACTACAAATACTACTACACCACTGCTACTGCTACTGTTACTATTATTACTACTACTATTATCACTATTACTTGTACAGCTACTATTAATACTACTACACCACTTCTACTGCTGCTACTACTACTACTGCTACTACTACTGTTACTATTAGTACTACTACTATTATTACTACTACTAGTGCTGCTACTATTAATACTACTACACCACTGCTACTGCTACTACTGCTACTACTACTGTTGCTATTAGTACTACTATTAACATTACTACTACTAGTACTGCTACAACTAATACTACTACACCACTGCTACTGCTACTACCGCTACTACTACTGTTACTTTCAGTACTACAACTAATATCACTACTAGTAGTACTGCTACTACTAATACTACTACACCACTGCTACTGCTGCTACTGCTGCTACTAATACTACTGTTACTATTAGTACTACTACTATTATCACTACTACTAGTACTGCTACTACTAATACTACTACACCACTGCTACTGCTACTGTTACTATTAATACTATTACTACTATCAGTACTACTAGTACTGCTACTACTAATACCACTACACCACTGCTACTACTACTGTTACTATTATTACTACTATTATCACTACCACTAGTGCTTCTACTACTAAGACTACTACACCACTGCTGCTACTACTGTTACTATTAATACTACTACTATTATCACTACTACTAGTACTGCTACTACTAATACTACTACACCACTGCTACTGCTGCTACTGCTACTACTACTATTGTTACTATTAGTTCTATTACTATTATCACTACTACTAGTACTGCTACTACTAATACTACTACACCACTGCTACTGCTACTGTTACTATTAATGCTTCTACTATTATCACTACTACTAGTACTGCTACTACTATACTACTACACCACTGCTGCTACTACTAGTACTATTAAAACTACTACTATTATCACTACTACTAGTACTGCTACTACTAATACTACTACACCACGGCTACTGCTACTACTGCTACTACTACTGTTACTATTAGTAATACTACTATTATCACTACTTCTAGTACTGCTACTACTAATAATACTACACCACTGCTACAACTACTACTGCTACTACTACTGCCACTACTACTGTTCCTATTAGTATTACTACCACAATTATTTCTACTACTAGTATTGCTACTACTAATACTACTACACCACTGCTACTGCTACTACTGCTACTACTAGTGTTACTATTAGTAATACTACTACTATTATCACTACTACTAGTACTGCTTCTACTAATACTACTACACCATGCTAATGGAACTGTTACTATTAGTACTACTACTATTATCACTACTATTAGTACTGTTACTACAAATACTACTACACCACTGCTACTGCTACTGTTACTATTAGTACTACTACTATTATCACTATTACTTGTACTGCTACTACTAATACTACTACACAACTGCTACTGCTGCTACTACTACTACTGCTACTACTACTGTTACTATTAGTACTACTACTATTATTACTACTACTAGTGCTGCTACTATTAATACTACTACACCACTGCTACTGCTACTACTGCTACTACTACTGCTACTACTAATGTTACTATTAGTACTACTACTATCATTACTACTACTAGTACTGCTACAACTAATACTACTTCACCACTGCTACTGCTACTACCGCTACTACTACTGTTACTATCAGTACTACTACTATTATCACTACTAGTAGTACTGCTAATACTAATACTACTACACCACTGCTACTGCTGCTACTGCTGCTACTAATACTACTGTTACTATTAGTACTACTACTATTATCACTACTACTATTACTGCTACTACTAATACTACTACACCACTGCTACTGCTACTGTTACTATTAATACTACTACTATTATCAGTACTACTAGTACTGCTACTACTAATACTACTACACCACTGCCACTACTACTGTTACTATTAGTACTACTATTATCATTACCACTAGTGCTTCTACTACTAATACTACTACACCACTGCTGCTACTACTGTTACTATTAATACTACTACTATTACCACTACTACTAGTACCGCCACTACTAATACTACTACACCACTGCTACTGCTGCTACTGCTAATACTACTTTTACTACTACTGATACTATTAGTACTACTACTACTATTATTACTACTACTAGTACTGCTACTACTAATACTACTATACCACTGCTACTGCTACTACTACTGTTACTATCAGTACTACTACTATTAGCACTACTACTAGTACTGCTACTACTAATACTACTACACCACTGCTACTGCTGCTACTGCTACTACTACTACTACTGTTACTATTAGTACTACTACTATTATCACTACTACTAGTACTGCTACTACTAATACTACTACACCACTGGTACTGCTGCTACTGCTACTACTATTGCTACTACTACTGCTACTACTACTGTTAATATTAGTACTTCTGCTATTATTACTAGTACTAGTACTGCTACTTCTAATACTACTACACCACTGCTACTGCTAATAATGCTACTACTACTGTTACTATTAGTACTACTACTATTATCACTACTACTAGTACTGCTACTACTAATACTACTATACCACTGCTACTGCTGCTACTGCTACTACTACTGTTACTATTATTACTACTACTATTATTACTACTACTAGTACTACTACTACTAATACTGCTACACCGCTGCTTCTGTTACTGTTACTATAGTACTACTATTATCACTAGTACTAGTACTGCTACTAATACTACTACACCACTGCTACTGCAACTGTTACTATTAGTACTACTACTATTATCACTACTATTCGTACTGTTACTACTAATACTTCTGCACCATTGCTACTGCTACTGTTACTGTTAGTACTACTACTATTATCACTACTACTAGAACTGCTACAACTAATACCACTACACTGCTGCTACTACTACTGTTAATATTAGTACTTATGCTATTATTATTACTACTAGTACTGCTACTACTAATACTACTACACCACTGCTACTGCTAATACTGCTACTACTACTTTTACTATTATTACTACTACTATTATCAGTACTACTAGTACTGCTACTACTAATACTACTACACCACTGCTACTGCTACTGTTACTATTAGTACTACTATTAACACTAGTACTAGTACTGCTACTAATACCACTACACCACTGCTACTGCAACTGTTACTATTAGTACTACTACTATTATCACTACTATTCGTACCGTAACTACTAATACTTCTGCACCATTGCTACTGCTACTGTTACTGTTAGTACTACTACTATTATCACTACTACTAGTACTGCTACAACTAATACCACTACACCACTACTACTGCTACTACCGCTACTACTACTGTTACTATCAGTACTACTAATATTATCACTACTAGTAGTACTGCTACTACTAATACTACTACACCACTGCTACTGCTGCTACTGCTGCTACTAATACTACTACTACTATTAGTACTACTACTATTATCACTACTACTAGTACTGCTACTACTAATACTACTACACCACTGCTACTGCTACTGTTACTATTAATACTACTACTATTATCAGTACTACTATTACTGCTACTACTAATACTACTACACCACTGCTACTACTACTGTTACTATTAGTACAACTATTATCATTATCACTAGTGCTTCTACTACTAATACTGCTACACCACTGCTGCTACTACTGTTACTAATAATACTACTACTATTATCACTACTACTAGTACTGCCACTACTAATACTACTACACCACTGCTACTGCTGCTACTGCTACTACTACTTTTACTACTACTGATACTATTAGTACTACTACTACTATTATTACTACTACTAGTACTGCTACTACTAATACTACTATACCACTGCTACTGCTACTATTACTGTTACTATCAGTACTACTACTATTAGCACTACTGCTATTACTGCTACTACTAATACTACTACACCACTGCTACTGCTGCTACTGCTACTACTACTACTACTGTTACTATTAGTACTACTACTATTATCACCACTACTAGTACTGCTACTACTAATACTACTACACCACTGCTACTGCTACTGTTACTATTAATGCTACTACTATTATCACTACTACTAGTACTGCTACTACTATTACTACTACACCACTGCTGCTATTACTGATACTATTAAAACTACTACTATTATCTCTACTACTAGTACTGTTACTACTAATACTACTACACCACTGCTACTGCTGCTACTGCTAGTACTACTGCTACTACTACTGTTAATATTAGTACTTCTGCTATTATTACTACTACTAGTACTGCTACTACTAATACTACTACACCACTGCTACTGCTGCTACTGCTACTACTACTTTTATACTACTGATACTATTAGTACTACTACTACTATTATTACTACTACTAGTACTGCTACTACTAATACTACTATACCACTGCTACTGCTACTATTACTGTTACTATCAGTACTACTACTATTAGCACTATTACTAGTACTGCTACTACTACTACTACTACACCACTGCTACTGCTGCTACTGCTACTACTACTACTACTGTTACTATTAGTACTACTACTACTATTATCACTACTACTAGTACTGCTACTACTAATACTACTACACCACTGCTACTGCTACTGTTACTATTAATGCTACTACTATTATCACTACTACTAGTACTGCTACTACTATTACTACTACACCACTGCTGCTATTACTGATACTATTAAAACTACTACTATTATCACTACTACTAGTACTGCTACTACTAATACTACTACACCACTGCTACTGCTGCTACTGCTAGTACTACTGCTACTACTAATATTAATATTAGTACTTCTGCTATTATTACTACTACTAGTACTGCTACTACTAATACTACTACACCACTGCTACTGCTAATACTGCTACTACTACTGTAACTATTAGTACTACTACTATTATCACTACTACTAGTACTGCTACTACTAATACTACTATACCACTGCTACTGCTGCTACTGCTACTACTACTACTGTTACTATTATTACTACTACTATTATTACTACTACTAGTACTGCTACTACTAATACTGCTGCACCACTGCTTCTGTTACTGTTACTATTAGCACTACTACTAGTACTGCTACTACTAATACTACTACACCACTGCTACTGCTACTGGTACTATTAGTACTACTATTATCAATAGTACTTTTACTGCTACTAATACTACTACACCACTGCTACTGCAACTGTTACTATTAGTACTACTACTATTATCACTACTATTCGTACTGTTACTGTTAGTACTACTACTATTATCACTACTACTAGTACTGCTACTTCTAATAGTACTACACCACTGCTACTGCTGCTACTGCTACTACTACTGCTACTACTACTGTTACTATTAGTACTACTACTATTATTACTACTACTAGTACTGCTACTACTAATACTACTACACCACTGCTACTGGTACTACTGCTACTACTACTGCTACTACTTCTGTTACTATTAGTACTACTACTATTATTACTACTACTAGTACTGCTGCTACTAATACTACTACACCACTGCTACAGCTAATACTGCTACTACTACTCTTACTATTAGTACTACTACTATTATCACTACTACTATTACTGCTACTACTAATACTACTACACCACTGCTACTGCTGCTACTGCTACTACTACTACTACTACTGTAACTATTAGTACTACTACTATTATCACTACTACTAGTACTGCTACTACTAATACTACTACACCACTGCTACTGCTACTGTTTCTATTCGTACTACTACTATTATCACTACTACTAGAACTGCTGCTACTAATACTACTACACCACTGCTACTGCTACTACTGCTACTACTACTGTTACTATTAGTACTACTACTATTATCACTACTACTATTACTGCTACTACTAATACTACTACACCACTGCTACTGCTGCTACTGCTACAACTACTACTACTGTAACTATTAGTACTACTACTATTATCACTACTACTAGTACTGCTACTACTAATACTTCTACACCACTGCTACTGCTACTACTGCTACTACTACTGTTAGTATTAGTACTACTACTATTATCACTACTATTAGTACTCATACTACTAATAGTACTACACCACTGCTACTGCTACTGTTACTATTAGTACTACTACTATTACCACTACTAGTGCTGCTATAACTAATACTACTACACCACTGCTACTGCTGCTACTGCTACTACTACTACTACTGTAACTATTAGTACTGCTACTATTATCACTACTACTAGTACTGCTACTGCTAATACTACTACACCACTGCTACTGCAACTGTTACTATTAGTACTACTACTCTTATCACTACTACTAGTACTGTTACTACTAATACTACTACTACACCACTGCTACTGCTACTGTTACTATTAGTACTACTATTATCACTTCTACTAGTACTGCTGCTACAAATACTACTACACCACTGCTGCTACTATTGTTACTATTATTACTACTACTATTATCACTACTACTACTACTGTTACTACTAATACTACTACACCACTGCTACTGCTGCTACTGCTACTACTACTGCTACTACTACTGTTAATATTAGTACTATTACTATTATTACTACTACTAGTACTGCTACTACTAATACTACTACACCACTGCTACTACTACTGTAACTATTAGTACTACTACTATTATCACTACTACTAATACTGCTACTATTACTACTACCGTTACTATAAATTGTTCCAGCTTTCTATTGGTTTTTACAATGAAACTACTTAGGAGCCACAATCAGAGAGTTCACCCTTTCCAATTTTACAAAATAAAAATTAAATATTTTTACTAAAATAATAAATTGTCCTGTTATAATTTTGAAGTGTAACTGCGTTGAGGGTTCCGAAAAAAATTGCACACTCACCAACTCTGTGTTTAAAAATATATTCTTTTAATATCCACTTTTGAGTAGTGACTCTCATCTCCGTCCCCATCCAGGACGGAATTGATATCCTTACAGAATGACTTATACTGACATAAACGTTTAATACTCTAATTCACTTAAGGAACGGGATTTGTTTATAATTCACACATAAACCGAAACAACCTGCCGCCTCCCATACACGAGCTGACAGTGACCTGCTTACATGTAAATATTATGTTTAAGGGAAAGGGTTGTATAATTTGAAATTTGTTCTGTGAGACGGTCATTTTTCATTTTCATATGTGGAAATATCATTGCTGTAGCAACTGAAATTCAAGATTAGTAAAAATAATTTGGTCAGAAATCTTGGAAAAAAGTCAAGTACTGGGGCACTGTAGATCACCACAGTGAATATATCTCTGTTATACAGAAAAGTTTCCTAATAGCCTAAGAATGTGTCTAGCAAAGCAAAGCAAAGCAAAGCAAATATACAACGCCCCACACAAGATCTCCCACTCATTAGTCAAAGTCAAAGATAAACTTCCAAACCTTCAATCAGCCGGAATATACATCCGACTCTGCGAATACGGACCATACGAAAATCAGCAATAGCCTTACACTCAGCAGATTCAGGCCACGCCATCGAATTCGACAATATCAAGATAATAGATAAAGAAGTTAACTTATAGAGAAGACTGGTTAAAGAAGCCTTCCACATCAAACAGCATCAACAAGGACGAGGGATTACAACTCAGCAACTCATGGGGAAGTCTATTCCAAGATCATACTTAGGAACGAGAAACCAGGTCTGCACATGTATGTGGCGCCCCCCCCCCTTCATCCGGACATCGGACACGATACCAAGGTCACTTTTTCGGAACTTATTTAAGTTTATTTAATATGAATACTCCCCTCCATACAGACCTCAACCAGATTGGACAGCGAAGGACCAATCAGATGCCAGAAGGAGAACGTACGACCTATCACCGAAATTACTCCCCCCATCGAGACTACTATATATATATATATATGAGCTCACAGACTATTTCCTTATCCAACTGCTCTGAAGATGACCACAACACAGCTGTCGAAACGTCAGCCATCAACACCAAGACAACGCGGTAGAAGCCCCGAAGCTTATCCACAGACCAAAGAATATTGAGTGTTTTATGTACTAGAGAGCGGAAGAATCTGGGAAGTGCAGCAGAGAAAAAGTGAAAGTGAGTGCAAGTAGAGAGAGTGAACCAGAAAAGTTATACCAATGAAAGAGAAAAAGTGATAAGTGAATTGAAGAAGTGGTAGTATTATTCGAATATTGGAACACTGAATGAATGCAAGAGTAAAATTCTGAGAAAAGCTCAGTGAAAAATAGGGCAAATAATGTAATATTGTAATGTATATAATTGGTGAATATTAGTGAGTTATAATAATTGAAGATAAACAGAAAATTAGAGATAACAGAAATGAAAGATAGCAACGATAACAGAGGAGGATTAGTTTAGATTGTAGCCGAGATTGTTTCTAAACAAGAATAATGTAGACAACTATTGCAAAGTTATTACTAGGGACTGGATTTGTAGTTTTTTTTTTTTTTTAACCTATTCTTTTCCTTGCTTCTGAACTCCTAATTTCTTCAATATTTTTCCGAATTATGAATGTAGGAGTTATATATGTGAAATCTGTTGAACCTCAAAAAAAAACCTAAAGTGGACCTTAGTATCTAAAACAACCTAAATCATTGTTGATAAGCTTTATCCTATATATACTGCATTATATATTGACCTTTTTTTTATTTTGAGAGAAATATCAATACATTTCTCTCAGGAAAAATCTGTACTTAGCAGTGACAACATCTATGGCTCCCTTCCTTTCCTCAAGACACATTTCAGTGACCTTCCAAAATATATAGAGTACTTGGAGTCTTTGTCGCCACAACTGAAAGTTGCAATTGGTGTCATTGAATTTCTTCTACAGAAACAAGTACCAGGACCCGTGGGTGAAGCCATTACATTAAAACTGAAGAAAGTATTGGAGACAAATCCAGGGTTTGAAAAAATGAAAAATGTGTCCTTCATTCTCCAGGAGGAAAAACTTCAATTGTCAGTTACCATGGGTACCTGTACAGTGGCAGCAATTAAATTTGCGCCTATGACGTCATGTGCTATCAATAGAATCTTTTTGTCCTTCAAATGCAAAACTTCTCAATCGAGAATCTTGAAAAGTATTTGGTCATATATTGCAACCAGGAACAGTATCAGTAAATAATGTTGTCTATTACTTTTCAAAATAATTCTTTTATCTGTTGAAAATTGAAATTTATGTAGTTATATCAAGGCAAATTATATTAGCTAAAATTTTAATTGTTACAATCATTTATTCAAACTACAAATAATGTTAAAGGGGGCGGAGCAAAAATTTCGAATCTTATAAATTTTGATAAATACAGTGAAACCTGCCTTTGTGGTCACTTCATTTAAATGTCCACCTGGTTAAAAGGCCAATTTTCTATGGAACCAACTGGATTTTCCATAAGATCAATACAAATTCTCTCTTTATTTAGTGACCACCTCATGTGCTGGTCAGTGCCCAGGGTCTATTTGGATTGGAACCTGACTATAACAGTCACTGTTCAACAAAAAATCTTTTCATGGATTCTGTCAGACCTATTTTTTCGATGGTTAGAGCACAGGAAGGAATGTCACGAGGACAACAGCTAAGAGTACAACAGTACACCCTCCATATCTTGGGGTTAGTTGGTTGCTGTTTTATGACTCTTTTGTCACACTTTCCACTCCGACCCTGCACAGCTATAAATTCTTACTCGTTTTTAAAGGATTGAAACACGGACGTTTTCTATCGAAAATGTCATGGTGATGTTTTAGGTCAGTAGCTAACCACTCAATTTTTTTTATTTTTTTTTCTCCTCTTTCTATCTTTCTCTATTTGGACCAGCTTTTACGAATTTTTCTTCTTTTCTTTCAGTTGATTCAGAGGAACTGTGAACTTAGTTTGAGAGAGAAATCACGTCTAACAGTAAATCTAGAGTGGTGTTACGTTTAGAGGTGAGCTGAAAAATGATTGAAGAAAGTAAGAAGGAAACATCTCGTAGAAAAATTTCAGAAATATTCAAATGTGGAAGGACATTTACGGTATAATTAAGAATATAGATGAAATATTAAAAGAAAAATATGCGTGGTGGCCAAAAAAGGAAGAGAGAATCTCTGTGTGGTAATCTGAATGATTCAAGTGTGTGAGGGCGAAGAAATTGCCAGTAAGTGGGCCTCTTGAAATTGCCAAAGAACTCAATGTAAGCAACTTTGTTGCTTGTAATGGATGGTTAGAGTGCTTTAGAAAACGGCATAACATTGCATTTCGTTCTGTGTCTGGTGAAGGAAGTGGCATTAAAACCAATGTTATTGAAGAATGGAAAAAACAGACTGCCTTCAATTCTTACGGATTATGAACTCAGAGACATTTACAATGTTAACGAAATAGGTTTTTTTTTCAGGGCCCTCCCTAACAAAACTTTAAGTTGTAAGAAAAAAGAGTGTAAAGGGGAGAAGTTGATAAAAGTCAAAATAACCCTGCTCTTTTGTGGTAATGCTGCAGGAGAAAAAGAACCACTCTTAATAATGGGGAAATTATTGAAATCGAGATGTTTGAAAAATGTTGACATGGGCTTATTGGGAGTGAAGTGAACTGCAACAATAAAGCTGGATGACATCATCATTGTTTGAGAATTGGCTACGCGATTTCCAAGATTAAATGACAAAGTCGCAATGTGATCAGTGTTTCTTCCCCAAATATATCACACCTCCAGCCCCTTGTTGATCAAGGTATTATCCAGTCATTTAAACTGAGGTACCGCGAGAGAGTTTTGAAAAGGCTAGTTGCAAGAATGGAAGAGGCTGACATTAATATGCACAATTGTTGTACGCACACAGTACTAAAAAGTGAATGAAATTCAGTATTTTCATGCTAATTCATAAAAAACCGTAACCTTAATCAAGCGGCCACCTGATAAAACGACCATTTTACAAGATAACTTCAGATGGCCGCTTTAGACAGGTTTCACTGTAGTTTGATTCTTGAAAAGTTCAGTTTCGTGGTCCATGTTGCCTTAATCATAGCCGGCTGCTATACTACACGCCTTCCCACTACTGGCCATCTCCGTGTAATCTTGCGAACAGGAGGTGTACACAAATTTGCCGCATAGCGTGGCACAACTCGACCCACTGAATACTTATTGCCGTGAGTCAACAGTACGCTGCTGACAGCTTCAGTTAGTTTGACAGCCTGACGTGATAAGTGTTCTTAAGTAAGGTATCAGTCTGCTGTGTTAATATGCAATCATGGTGTATTGCTGTGTACCTTTCTGTAAAAGTAAAAGCCGTGGAGTAGCAGGAATTTCATTTCATGAATTTCCTGTTAATGCAGAGCGAGCTGAAGCATGGTTGAAAGCAATTTCAAGAGACAACTTCCTACCGAATTTTAATTCAAGAATATATATTATATATATATTTTGATGTACCGAAGTACATATGATATGTGTAGTTTACCAACCTGGACTGAAAATAAGGAAACTAAAATATGATTCTATTCCCAGTGTTTTCGGTGGATACCCTTCTTACAAAATTACACCTAGAAAGGTGCGCAGAAAACTTGTCTGCTAATCAGAGAGGTGCAAAGAGGAAACGTAATAATAGTCCTGAATGCTGGGTAACTTTCGGTGCTGGACCCCAGACTCATTTCACCGGCATTATCACCTTCATCTCATTCAGACGCTAAATAACCTAAGCTGTTGATAAAGCGTCGTAAAATAACCTACTAAAATAAAAAAAAAATAGTCCTGAATGCAATACCGAAAATGCAAATGACGCGGATACTGTTACTGTTAAGTCATTCCACTCCATTGCAGTTCAAACTGAAAGCAACATTCAACATAAATTAAGAGATGCTGAGGCAGAAAAAAGAAAACTTCGATTGAAATTGTGGCGGGCGAATGTAAATATACGAAAATTAGAGCTCAGCCTACAAGATGCCAACAGGAAATTAGAAAAATATAAAAACAAGTATTACGAGGCTCTTTATGCCATATTAAATATCAATGAAAATGATCCCTCGTATCTTAAAGCCTCAATGTTATTAGACTTAATAACAAATTTTCAGAAAAAATATCCTAGATGGTCGGAAAGTACAGTGAAGCACTGTGTGATTTGGCAATATGCGAGTCCTAAAGGGTACAAACAGCCAGAAATTACATTTTCGATATCCCTAGCAAGAGTACACTTTCCAGATATGTAGGGGATTTGTCATGTGACACTGGAATAACACCTCTCATAAAAAGTCGTCTCCTTCTGGAATCGAATCAACTAAACCAGGCAGAAAAATTGTGTTCATTAATAGTGGACGAAATGTCAATCAAGCAACAGTTGATATATGACAAGAAACTAGATTCTTTCTTCGGTGAGTAAGATACTTCTGCCCATATTGCAAATTTATACAATGCACAAGATAATAGATTTCATGAAGAGGGTGATAACAAAACAACAGAGAAGCAAACCATCCTGGCAAATAACCTTCTTTCTTTTTTGATATCAGGACTGACAACGCAATACAAACTTCCTGCAGCATACTTCTTCTCAAAGAGGCTTTCTGGTGCGGACCTCCATAAACTCACTCTGTCAGTAATAAAAGAAATCGAATCTTGTGGGTTCTTAGGGTTACGTATAGTAACAGACAATCATAAAACAAATGTAAACATGATGTGTAAACTGTCATCCTCGAAAAGTGTGAAACCAAGAATACCTCACCCCCACAACAGTGAGCGACCTCTTTATCTTGCATTCGATCAGTGCCACATACTAAAGAATATAAGAAATGCATTCCTAGATAAAGTTATGTTCGATGGTGATGAGGCAGCCATGTAAAGGAACTGTATGAACTTCAGTCAGCAGAAACTACGAAGCCAGTTCCTTTTCTCACCTGCAAACACATTGCTCCCACTAATTTCGAGAAGATGAATGTCAAACGCGCCAAAGATATATTTTCCTTAGAAGTTATCACGGCATTGGAATACCTAAAAGACCATTCACAACAGATAGGCGCACATGAGTTTTGTAATGCTGGAGCAACAATCACTTTCATGAAGAACATTAAAAAGTGGTTCGACATTCATGATGTTAGCAGCAGTAATACGGACATGCATAAACCGGAGAAAATGCATTTGTTTAACATTAATGATGAGAGGTTGCAGTGGCTCGAGCATGATTTTCCTCGCTACCTTGCCAAAATAAAAGACGCGAGTGAAAAGGAAGGAAAGGAATTTCTCAGTAAAGAGACATACCAAGCCATCCTCGTAACATCGTCGTCTACAGTAGAGTGGATTCCATTTTGTGCTCACAAGGGCTTTTAACAGTGACGCACTAGAACTATTTTGCAATGCATTACGGCAAATGTCAGGGAATAATGATATGCTGGATGCAGAGCAGTTTAAACAGGCATTCTTTCAGTTCCGTCAACCAGCAACATTGAAAGCAGGAATGAGACAAATATGATAGGAATGACAAGGAAAAATATTTCCTGTGCAGAAAATAGTACACTTACCGCAGGCAGTAACTGATATCCTTCTACGAGTGCAGAAGACACCTTGTAAGTAACTATAAAAGTAATAGTGGCATTTTAAAATGAAGTTTAGTATGCAAATGCTACATTACAAAATGAATAATATCTCATAAACCTCATTCATAGGCTTGAATATCATAAGTATCAAGTTTCTTGCAAATGTAACACTTTTATTCCACAGTTTTAAATTCGTAATGATTTATACTTGTTTTCTTTCACAGCTCTTGGGTATCAAGTATTGAGATAGCAAGTATGGCATACATCGGAGGCTATATTATGTCTAAAGTGGTAAAGAAAATTGTCATCTGTGTGTGAATAATGTAGCCATATCGAAATGCAGCTCCATACTAATGGAGTTAATCTATAAAAGAGACGACTGTAATAAGCTCAACTACCCTTCAAACTCTCTGCTTTGGATTTTGAAAGTAATTCACGAGTTTGTTATGAAGGCAGTTATCATCTAACGTCAGTGCCAGTCTATCAGAAGTTGTTACTCCCATTCTGAGTGAAGCTCCACTACTGAAGTGCTCTCAGCCTGGCCATTCACAAACAATGAGTGAAATAATTTGTGAAAGTGTAATTCCCTTGTTTCTAAAGAACATAGCCTTAAAAACAACTGAATGTTTTGAACGAGTAAAATATTTGAACACGAAACCTCAAAGTAGAAAGGTTTTGCGTGTGTAACCAAATACGATCTACGTTCTAACAGTGACATACAGGCAGCGCTTGAACTGCGTCGATTTCAAGCCTGCCGTGGAGGTGGGAAGGCGTGTAGTATAGCAGCCGGCGATGCCTTAATAAATATATATATTTTTTTATGAATAAGGATACTTTTTTAACAATCAGGCAGTTTTTGCGTCCCCTTTCACAGATTGGACATAATAATAATAATAATAATAATAATAATAATAATAATAATCCGTGGCGCTACAGCCCGTGAAGAGCCTAGACCGATCAGCCAGCTGCTGACCTCACGCCCATATGCCGAAGCAGAGGTGGACGATCATCCTACCAGAATGGAGGTATCGTGTGGTTAGCACGATGATTCCCCCAGCCGTTATAGCTGGTATTCACAACCGGATTTTGCTACCTATCGTAGCTCCCCAAGTGCATCATGATGTTGGATGAGCACCGGTCCCATACACTGGCCGAAATTACATGAGAAAATTTCTTCCCGCATGAGGAATCGAACCAGCACGCATTCCATAACGCGAGTCCTAGGCGGGATGCCTTACACCGCAATGCCATGGCGTAGAACACAGATTGGACATAAAACCCAAAAAAACCTACTTCACTTATTCCAAAAACCTAAAATGGTCCGGTTCCTAGTTATTAGGAATAGGATGATGATGATGATGATGCTGCTGCTCATACTGCTGCTACTGCTACTGCTACTGCTCCTGCTCCTGCTCCTGCTGCTGCTGCTGCTGCTCCTACTGCTGCTGCTCCTGCTACTGCTGCTGCTCTTGCTCCTGCTCTTGCTGCTGCTGCTGCTGTTCCTGCTGCTGCTGCTGCTACTGCTGCTGCTCCTGCTCCTGCTCCTGCTGCTGCTGCTCCTGCTGCTGCTGCTGCTGCTGCTCCTGCTGCTGTTGCTACTGCTGCTACTGCTCCTGCTGTTGCTGCTTCTCCTGCTGCTGTTGCTACTGCTGCTATTGCTCCTGCTGCTGCTGCTTCTCCTGCTCCTGCTCCTGCTGCTGCTGCTACTGCTGTTACTGCTGCTCCTAATGCTCCTGCTGCTCCTGCTGCTGCTGCTGCTGCTCCTGCTGCTGCTGCTGCTACTGCTGCTGCTGCTCCTGCTCCTGCTGCTACTGCTACTGCTGCTGCTGCTCCTGCTACTACTGCTGCTCCTGCTCCTGCTGCTGCTGCTACTGCTGCTCCTGCTCCTGTTACTGCTGCTGCTCCTGGTCCTGCTCCTGCTACTGCTGCTCCTGCTGCTGCTACTGCTCCTACTTCTGCTGCTGCTTCTGCTGCTGCTTCTCCTGCTCCTACTGCTTCTGCTGCTGCTGCTGTTGCTGCTGCTGCTACTCCTCCTGCTGCTGCTGCTCTTACTTCTGCTCTTGCTGCTGCTGCTGCTGCTCTTGCTCCTGCTGCTGCTGCTGCTCTTGCTCCTGCTGCTGCTGCTCTTGCTCCTGCTGCTGCTGCTGCTCTTGCTCCTGCTGCTGCTGCTGCTGCTCTTGCTCCTGCTGCTGCTGCTGCTCTTCCTCCTGCTGCTGCTACTCCTATACATTTAGGAGCCAGAATCAGATAGTTCACCCTTTTCAATTTCCAAAAATAAAAATAAAATAATTTTTATTACAATAATACATTTTCCTGTACCCATGTTAAAGTTTAAGTGTGCTGCAACGCCAGAGAAAATTTACACAGCTATTCATCAACTGTGTATTTAATAACATATTTTTTTAATTTCCACTTTTTTTTTTTAGTGACTCTCATCTCTATCTCCCTCCAGAATGAAATTGATATTCTCAGAGAATCAGTTAAACTGGGCTAAATATTTAATGCTTTAATTCACTTATGGAATGGAATTTCTTTATAATCTCTACAAACTGATACATACTTCCCCCACTCATACACACGGCATGCACCTGCATAGACTATTTCTGATACATGCAAATCTTATTTTTAAGGGGAGGTGGTTGTATAATTTGAATTTTTTCCTATTTCATAGTAATTTTCCTTTTTTTTTTTTTTTTTTTCATTATGTAGAAATATCATTGCTGCAACAACTTAAATTTGAGATTAGTAAAAAAAAAAATTGGGACAGAAATCTTGGGGAGAAAAAGTACCAGTACACTGTAGTTCACAACAGTGAATATATCTCAGCCATTTTTTAAAATAAATTCAAAACCTCTTTGTCTTTTTACTCCTAAAAGCACGTTCTGTAAAATGGTTATAGCATAATTTTGATATTCGTTTTCACAATGTTCAAATAAAGCATAGGCTACATCTTAAGAATAAATTTTAGAGATATTTTTTAAATGCAACAAAATAACAAATCTCTGATACACAGAAAAGTTTCATAATACCCTAAGAATGAGTGTTTCAAATATCATGCATGTAGCATCAAATAGTTCCGAAGATATAACGATATTAACTCTTTTGTGTGAGAATAAAACAAACAATTAAAGTTACCAGAAATTTCAATCAAAGTTCAGTGTAATTTAAAAACCCTGTGCATCAGAGCTTTAAAAATGGCAGCTAAAAGCGCTATAAATGTGCATTAAATTTGTGCGATGAAAGTTTAAAATTTCAAAGATTATTTTAAAGCAAACCATTTCTTTTTAAAAATTTGCTAGTTTTCCACCACATTTTAACTATCCTTGCGCCTTGAAAATTATGTGCACCAGAGCTTTAAAATAGCTTTGCAGTAGCTGACAAGGGCATAAATCCACATTAAAATTTACGTTTTATATATATATATATATATATATATATATATATATATATATATATATATATATATTTCTCACATATCGAAGTGTATTTTACAATAAACCATTTTTTAATTCAACGGTTTTCCACCATATTAAAACCATCCTCTCTCCTTAACATTCACTGTAGCATTTACAATGAATTTTCCTATTTTCTTTTTGTATTAAAGTTTTCTTTTCTTATTGCTTGCCTATTTTTATTTAACAATTTTAATGACAAATACATATGTATTTATTTCCTTCTAGTTACTTATCCTGTATTATAAACCATAAAGGCGTTAAATTGTGATATAAATATGGAATTTATTGGTGAAGCTATAAGAGACGAACATTTTTGCCACGTAATGGTATCTTCAGGTCTTGTACAATTAGTTAACATAAAATGAACACTTTCAGGAATATTTGGTTTTCTAAAAAAATACTCTCTTAAATATGAATATAAGCATGGATCAATAACACTAATGAGAATGTCATAAAATAAATAGTTGATTTACTTTCGATTACACTAAAACACAATTATTTTTCTTTCAATAACGAAGTATACCAACAAACTAAGGGATTAGCAATGGTGATCCGATCTCAGGCCTTCTAGCCGAGATTTTTCTACAGGAATTGGAAAGCAAACACGTTCCCAATTTCAAGACAGAATTCCATATACAATTTTATGCTCGATATGTTGATGATACATCGGTATTTTGTAAAAATAACAATCTCCACCTGAAGATGATTTTTAAAAAGTCGAAAATATTTGTGGATATATAACCTTGTGATGTGAAAACTGTTTTCTGTATTAATTGATAAGTTGTTAAATGAAATTGTAAAATAATTCATTATTAGAGAAGGATTTAATTAAATCATCAGCCCTCCAGCGAGGGTGACCACAAGGATCCTGAATACAGAGCAGTTATGTTTTTTAAGTACATTAATTAAAAAAAAAAGAATACTAAATTTTAGATTTGGGATTCGCTTGTTGCCAGAATGTCATATTCACAAAATTATCTTTCTTGAAAATATAAATGATATTGAATGATATGTAAAGAGTCAACTTGTCTGAAATCTTAAGCTCAATATGACTTTCAAATTTATCGAAACCAGTCAGGCAAAGAAACTTGGATACACGTAGTTGAACATTAAGGTGAAATTACATAAAACCAAAGCCAATCTTCGGTTCAACAAACAATGCCTTCAACATAAAGTGATCAATAATAATTCCATAGCTGCCAAGAAATTCAATGACAAACTCAATTCTGTTGGCTCAAAAATTAAATTAAATTTCAAAATAAGAAAAAAGAAACACTCAGCAATAAATTATATACACTGCATGTAATCACAGCAAAATCAACTGGTATATATTGGGATAGCATACAAAAAAAAAAAAAAAAAAAAAAAACAAGATAAAGTTAATCAATTGATGAAAATTAAATATGAAACTTTAAACAAGAAATTAGACACCCTTCTAGCTTCAAAATCGCAGCGAACTACATCATCAATTCAACTAATAGATTAACCAACTTAACAGACACTTCTCTTTCCCCATCAGAATTAGAAATCATTAACAGAGGCTACAAACATAACTACGAACCATGTGATGAAAATAAAATTCTCGACAATTTAATAATAGAGACAGAACATATTATACAAAGTAGCTCACATGAAAATAAAAACAACCTAAGATATCAAACTTCAAAAATAATTTCAGAGTATATTAAAGATCCCAAAACCAAACATCAAATACATAAAGCTAAATCCGAACATAAGAAGGTCATCAAGCTAGAGAAAAAATTTAATCGAAATAATATCATTCATATTAAAGCTGATAAATCAGATTCTATTGTTCTGATGAAAAAAAAAAGAAGATTACGTTAACAAAACATCAGAATTTATCACTAAAAATCAAATAACAGAACTTAAAGTGGATCCTACTGAACTCTATCAAAAACAAATAAAGCAGGCAATAAAATCAGCAGTTGACCTAATCTCCCGTCAAAATCCTACAGATATATAAGTAAAAACCCTAGTATCTCTATCTTGAAGACTGCCCAAAACTCATAAAGCAAATTTATAAATGACACCTGTCGTTAATAGTATCCAGGCTCCAAATCACAAAATTAATAAATTCCTGTTACAGCTAAAAAAACACACACACTTCCAATAGAAAATAAATATACACTTCTGAATTCTCAACAACTTATTCAACAGTTAGGTATGTTAAAAGTCAATAAACATGATAAAATGATTTCCTTGGACATAGAAAATCTTTACACGAACATTCACATAGATGAAACCATTCAAATAATAGTTACAAAATTACAAGGATTACATATCAACCCTAGCACAGTAAAACAAATTGAAAATATATTACACATTTCTTTATATCAAAATTATTTTACTTTCGATAATAAAATATACAAACAAACAAAAGGTTTAGCTATGGGAGATTCAGTGTCAGGCTTCATAGCCGTTATTTTCCTTCAGCACTTAGAAAATCAACATATTCCTGATATACAGCTACAACATAGCATTAAAGCATACTTTCGTTATGTTGACGACACTTTAATAATATGCAATAGTACTTCATAACCAGAACAAATTGTCAATTCCTTCAATAGTTTGCATCCCGAAATAAATTTCACGCATGAAATAGAACATAACAGAAGTATTAACTTCCTTGATCTGAACATTAAGATTAAAAAATCTAAATTTATCTACAAAAATTTACTGGAAACCTACATCAATCAATTATACCATACATCAAACATCTAATCATCACAGTTCAGTTCAGAAGCTCGGAGACTGCAGTCGGTTTTTGTGTGCTCCGTGTTGCAAGTTACTACAGTCTTAACAATGGGTAGAAACAAGGATGCAAACTGTGAAGGAGGAAGTGGAAAGGATCACGAAAATCAGATTATTTCTACCCTCAAACTTATGTTTGAGGATCTTAAATCTTCAGTGCAGATGGAGGTGAATGAACTAAGAAAATCAGTTGAATTCATGTCTTCCAAGTTCAACAGAAAAGGCGCACACAAGACATGAACTCAACTCCACGCAGGAAGTGATGAAGAGGCTAGCGCAAGAGAATGACCATCTCAAACAGGAAGTGAGTGATCTGCAGCAGTACACACGCAGAGACAATATAATGCTATTTGGAGTTCCGGAGATTGATGAACAATTAACTTATGAAGTCATAGGTGATAGTGAATTGGTGCAACATGATGTAAGCATAGCACTCCTAAGTCTTGTTTGTGTAGCATTACTGTGCACAACAAAATAGAAACATACTTTAAACAAAACAACATCACAGAACTCGAAAAAGATCCCACCACACAATACCACAACACAGTAAAAAGCACAATCAACAAAAGCAAACACGTAATACCGCAAAACATGAAACAACACTCAAACCAATCAAACCAGCAGCACCTAAACTCAATGCGCTACCCAAAATACACAAAGAGAACATCAGACCCCTAATCAACCCCTAGCACACAAACTAGCCACACACATGGACAAAATTATCACAAACAATATAAAATTCAGAAAACAGACAACAATGAAAAAACACTATAGACCTAGTCAACAAAACAAAACAACAACACATACCACACAGGGCAACGCTAGCATCTTTCGATATCACTAACTTATACACAAACATACCAATACAAGATACATTACAGATACTAAAACAAATGCTCATAAACAACAATACACCACAAGAATACATCGAAGAAATTATCCAAATCATAGACATCATAACAAAGCAAAACTATTTCACACACAACAACAAATACTATACCCAAACAGAAGGATTGCCAATGGGATCATCCATATCTAGCATACTAGCAGAGATATTTTTACACAATATAGAACAAACATACATACTCAACAATGAACACAACAAATATGCAGACAACATAATATACTGGCACAGGTAAGTAGACGACATACTCATACTATACAAAGGAAACAAAAGACAAATACACAAACTACACCAATACATAAACAAATTATACACAAAACTTCAATAAACACTGGAACTTGAAAATAACAACTCCATAAATTTCCTAGACATCACCATAACAAAAATTGACAAAAAACACACTTTTAAAATAAACAGAAAACCAACCACCATCACCACACACATACACAACACATCTAACCACCCCATACAACACAAACATGCTGCATTCAGGACAATGGTACACAGATTACTCAACATACCCAGGAGCCAACAACACTACAATGAAGAAGTGAACACAATCAAACATATAGCACAAGAAAACGGTTACAATCCAAACACAATAGACAACATCATAAGAAAAACAAAACAAAAAGTTAACAAACACAAAAACACGCAAAACACAACATAAACACAAGAACACAAGAAATACATCACACTAACATGTGAAAACAAAAGCACACATAAGATCGCATCTTCATTCAGAAAGCAGAAATACAACATAGCATACAGAACAGAAAACACACTACAAAGACATCTCAACATACAAAAAACTCAAACAAATAAATACGACCACACAAGTGTAAACAAACTCACATGTAATAGTTGCGACAAGTTCTACATTGGACAGACAGGCAGATCATTCTAAACACGCTACAAAGAACACATTAAAGCAATAACCAGAGGACACAATACATCTACATACGCCGATCACATAAACAATGCTAATCATACATACAATAACATAAATGTGGACAAGGAAATCCTACACATACAACCCAAGAACCAAAAACTCAACAAAATATACAAACACACTAAAACACACCCCGATCAAATTCTCAACGCACAGATCAATTTCAGTACACACACACTATTTGACTCCACTTTTCAACACTTTTCAACAATCAAACACACCCACAAAACAGGCAGAGGAGTTCTAGATGACGCCGAGATCTAGTAGGCTCTGAGGATGGTGTGATGAAGCACCGAAACAGCTGTAAGCCGCACAGACTTAGATAATTAACACGAGTAAGTCTGCTTGTTAATCAATTACTTAAATTTCATTAATCGTCCATCATTCAATTAATGTCTTGACCATATTTTCCTAAAAACTGGAAATAACTTAAATTTTATACCTGGAGTTTACGCAAGTGCAATAACAGATCATTATATGACTTTTACATTGTTGTCAACCAGTAACAAAAGTACCAGCAGAGAAGCCACTGAACCTTCGGACAATTATAAGCTAATTATAAACCATAAAAGCCTAATATAATCATATTAATAATATGACTTGGAAATCTATATTCTACAATGAAATCCTTACTTGCAAATATTCTAATCATGTCCCTCTCAAATTCTCAAGTAAGTACAAAAAAATTAAACTTTGGATTACCACAGGTATTGTTAAATCAATACTATCTAGAGATAAGTTAGCTAAGCAAGTTAAACATGACCCACAAAACATTGTTTTATTAAATTATTACAGAAAATATAGAAATATTCTCATTAATGTAATAAGAATAAGGACTCGGAGAATCAAATATTATTCTGAAAAATTTGACAAAAATAAAAATAATTCAAAGCAATTTTGGCAGACCATAAACGAAGCTACTGACAGCCAATGTAATAAAAATACTATATTAAAGACAATTATAATTCGAAATGGAATAAAAATTGAAAATAAGGAAACTATTGCAAACGAATTTAACAACCATTTTACTAATGTAGGTCATGACATCGTATATTCTAATATAAAAAAGAAAGTATTTAATACTCATCACTATAAGCTTACTTATAATAAAAGTTTATCATCTATGTTTATGTTTCATGTAAACGAATGTGAAATCGTTAATATTGTAAATAGTTTAAAAAATAATGTTGCTCCTGGTATTGATGGTATTGCAACAAATACCCTGAAACTTATTATCGAAGCTATTTCTAAACCACTTGCCTTTATATTTAATTGGTGCATATCTCAAGATGTATTTCCCTCAGCATTAAAACATGCTGTGGTGATACCAATTCACAAGTCTAGTGACAAATATAATCTTAATAATTACAGACCAATTTCACTATTACCCAGTCTCTCTAAAGTATTTGAAAATTGTATAAAAACACTGTTAACACAATTTTTAGAAAAAAAAAATAAACCACTAAATGATAATCAATTTGGTTTCAGAAAAAATTGTGCACTGATGATGCTATTATGGCCGTTACTTAAAAAATAATTCAACAATTAGATGTAGGAAATAAATGTCTAGGAATTTTTCTAGACTTACAAAAAGTTTTCGATACAGTCAATCACAATATACTTTTAATAAAATGGATAGATTGGAAATTAATGGATTGGCTTTAAAATTATTTAAATCTTACTTAAGTAACAAGACTCAGTCAACTAAAATCAATAATCACCTTAGTGAATTACATAACATTGGTATAGGTGTATCACAGGGATGATTTTAGGTCCTGTTTTGTTTTTAATATATATCAACGATTTACTTAAAATTGACATTGAGAAATATTCTGGTACTCTGTATTCTTATGCTGATGATAGTGTGGTTATATTTAGCAGTTCGAGTTGGAATGAAACTTATCAAAATTCTAACAGTAGTATTAATATTATTAAAGAATGGCTGGATGCTCACTTACTTTCTTTGAACATTTCTAAAACAAAATTAATACCATTTTCATTAACATCACATGACCTTGGAGAACTAAACATAAATAATAATAGAAACATAACAATAAATGATTGTAACCTACCTACTTGCTCATGTAATGCTTTGAGTATATCCTCACAAGTTAAATATTTAGGCATTATTATTGACCAATATTTAAAATGGGACAAGCATATCTCATTCCTGTGTAACAGATTGTGTAAAACAATCCAAAAATTTTCCATTCTACTTTCTTATTTTTTATATTCATTTGTTTGGTATTTATTCAGTTCTTCATGCTCTACCACTGGTAGATTCATATGCATAATAATACACATTTAACTAATGAACAATTATCCAACTTAAATACCTAATCCTCTATACAAAATCGTAATAAAATAAATTCTCAGATTGATCTAGTACTTCTGCCACATAGTTTTCTTCATGCCAATCACTTTTTGTAAAGGTCAGTCGTGTTCAGCTATGCTACTTCAAGGTTGGTGACCCTCTCCTCAACAACTTCCATGTAAGTATTACATCGAACAGCATTCTTCATACATCACCTTTCACGGTTCATGTATTCATACTTAATTTTTCTAAAAATCTTCTCTTATTGTGGTTGCAGGATTTCTCCTCAAATTTATCATCCAAAATGAAACAACACGATCACGTTACGTAACACAGCATGTACAACCAGATTGCATATTGATGAAGATACTCAGGATATTTATATTATACACTGTGTAGGCCTACCTTAGTTTTAAATTATGTTAACTGTTTTGAGTAGGCCTAACCATTAAAACTGTTCTACGTACTTATGACATACATATACACTGTTACTATCAAGAAAATCCTTTATTAGTTTTTGCATTTAACCATGGCATCATATTTTATAATATGGACTTTGGTTATTCTCTATAACCTATTGATGTTACATTTGTAACACACATTTTAACAATCCAGTAGTTAAATTTTCATTCTGGTTGTTTTATTGATCCATGCTTATATGTATATTTAAAAGAATATTTTTTAGAAAACCAGATATTTCTGAAAGTGTTCATTTTGTGTTAACTAATTGTACGAGATCTTGTAGCTTCACTAATAATAAATTCCATATTTATGTCGTAATGACTTCATGGTTTATAATAAAAGATAAGTAATTAGAGGGAAAGTGAGCAAATGCTGGGTAACTATCGGTGCCGGACTCCAGACTCATTCCATTGGCATTATCACCTTCACCTCATTTAGATACCAAATAACCTAAGATGTTGATACAGGATCGCAAAATAACCTACTAAAAGAAATAAAATAAATGGAAAATGTGACCACAATGCTTAATTGTCGCCACATTGCACAGTGTTTCCAAGAGACTCAAAAGCTGGCCAAAAATAATTCTTCCATTTTTAGTTTTATGGTGTTTACAATATACCCCAACTATCTCCAAGGTCTGTCGGTCATAAAACAGCCACCCTCGTAGCAGGTCTAATTCTATGCAGTTGTATTCGAACCTTTGAAGCCAGTGTATCAAGTGTCGTTTTTGCTGTGTTGTGGCTGTGTGTTTTTCAATCAGAATTTCAGTTACCAGTATTGTTTTTTGTGCTTTGTGGTTGATTTTCAGGTAAGTGTTATTATACATAGATTGTTAGAGTTATGTTTTTGAATTCAGAGTACGTTGTTATAATTATAATGATTAAGTATATTATGCTTGGCTAAGGACATGTAACCATATTATGTAAAAAAAAGGTATCCCTGTAACATGCCATGAAGGCACTTTGGGGGCATGGAGGTAGAGCCCCATGCTTTCCATGACCTCGGCACTAGAATGAGGTGGTTAGGTCGGCACCACACTCTGACTGCCTTTAACCCCCCGGAAAAGACCCGGTACTCAATTTTATAGGAGGCTGAGTGAACCTTGGGACCATTCTGAAAGTCTGGCAACAAGAAAAAATCCTGTCACCACCTGGGATCGAACCCTGGACCTTCCAGTCCGTAGCCAGTTGCTCTACCAACTGAACTACCTGGCCGCCAACCATATTATGTACAATTTTATTTTGTGATTCCTTAAGTTCGGTCTTCATGCAGACTAACAAAAATTGCCTCACATTGCCCCGTGTTATTTCCTCGACCAATGTGTAGTCTCACATGTTTACTTAATGATCTCGAAAGGTAAAACTGCCCATACTTGCCCCTTTTGATAAGATTTAGATAAATATATTTATTGGCGTATTTCAAATTAATCGTCTAAAATACAAATATTCTCAGTATTAGTTAATTTCTTCTCTAAAGCAAAACTATGTTCAATTTGGCTATCAAATAGTTACAAAAGTTAAAATTAACAAATTTTTCGTCATTTATTTTGGTTTCAGAATGGAATACAGTTGCAAAAGGAAGGAATTGTTAGATGATTTATAGAAGGAAAGAAGCAGTAGTGAAAAACAAAAAGACGTAGTATTGCAGTTTCTTATTACAAAAATCGTTATAGAAGGCTCCTACAATCAAATTAAATTGTTAGAAAGACATTTTTCCCGTTTTTTCAGTATTTTGTTTTGCAGACTCGATAAATCGAACAGGATGAGTGATAGATTTTTTTAAAAACAATGAGCAGTTGTTAGATTAAGAGTTTGTTTGTGGTTTAAATGTTGTGAAACCTACTCTACAGAAAAGAAGAAGACCACAGGCAGAGTTTGAGGGGAACAGTATTAGGTCTAAGCGTAGAAAAATTGAAAATGTAAGAAAATCAGCAGAAAGTGCGGAAAGTTTAACATTGGCTGCAAAAATGAAGTATTGCGAGTCTGGCAGTGAAGACCATGCTAGGCTTTAAGAGGAGATGAATAAAACATCTACTAGAGCTTTCAAAATTAGAAAAAGCTGGACATTGGCATCAACTAGCAGCTCTGTTACATGATGCTATGATGAAGAAGAAGCATTGGCGCTTTTCCTGGAGGCAGATTTTACAACACACCAGTACAATATGATGAGATGAGGTGCCAAAGATCGAAATGCAGATATATATATATATATATATATATATATATATATATATATATATATATATATATATATATATATCCATCGTGTAAAAGGATTTTAAATGTAAAGAAAAGTTACCATGAATCTGTAATGGTCACAGAATTCCTTACAGAAGTAAAACTTCAAGATCTATTGAATCATACTGCTAGCCGAATTCTGAGGTCGCAAGAACCAGTAATTGAGAATACGAAAGACGAAAAACTATCTATGACATTATTTTCAAAGTGGGGCTGTGATGGCAGGAGAAGACATTCGCTCTACAAACAAAAGGTGGAGGGATTTT